>NW_028270140.1:17047565-17285749 GCF_037043375.1 Chiloscyllium plagiosum
CATGCTTTTCTACCAGCTTCTGCACCTTCTACAGATTTAGCTACTATACCTTTGCTCCCCTCCTCTGAGTCATTGATATAAATGTTACAAATGTGAGCTGAAGCACAGATCTCTGCAGAGATTCACCCATCACATCTGCCAATCAGAAAACAAAAGCACTTAAGCATGATCTCTATTTTCCAGCCAATCTTCTATCTATTATTATGTTACCCCTACTCTGTGAAATACAGCACATCACAGTGAATTTTATTCTCATTGGAAATGTCATAGAATCCCTACAGTGTGGAAGCAGGCCATTTGACCCATCAAACCCACACCACCCCTTCAAAGACCCACTCCCCTACCCTATACCCTGCACTTCCAGTAGCCAATCCAACTAACCTGCACATCTTTAGACTGTGGGAAGAAACTGGAGCACTCAAAATAACCCACACAGACACAGGAAGAATGTGAAAACTCCACAGAGTCGCCCAAGGCTGGAATCAAACTCAGGTCCCTGGCGCTGTGAGGCAGCAGTGCTAACCACTGAGCCACCATACCATGTCTTATGCTAATAGATTAGATTAGATTAGATTAGATTACTTACAGTGTGGAAACAGGCCCTTCGGCCCAACAAGTCCACACCGACCCGCCGAAGCGTAACCCACCCATACCCCTACATTTACCCCTTTTACCTAACACTACGGGCAATTTAGCATGGCCAATTCACCTGGCCTGCACATCTTTGGAGTGTGGGAGGAAACCGGAGCACCCGGAGGAAACCCACGCAGACACGGGGAGAACGTGCAAACTCCACACAGTCAGTCGCCTGAGGCGGGAATTGAACCCGGGTCTCTGGCGCTGCGAGGCAGCAGTGCTAACCACTGTGCCACCGTGCCGCCCACAAACCATGTGGTTTCCAATTTCAATAATCCAGCCGACATTTCTCTAACTGGTCTTTTATGGCAAGCACAACTCCGAGATATTTATCAAATTCAAGTAGGAATGCTTGGATTAACAGTCATGTTGGAATGGAGACCTGTAATTGAGTGATAAACCATTCTGGTTTGCCTCAGCTCCTCCTGCTACTCCTCTTCCTCAAATTAGGTAATGGGGAATTCCACCAGGAAAGCGAATCATTGAATAGATGCGGGAGAGTGGCAGGTCAGCTTTGTTGTGAAAGGGAAATTTCTGCCAAGTTCGTAAAGATTTCAACTCTTGTAAACTCTTCCATATTTGCTACTCACAAAGCTGCAAATCCAGTATTCTCACAACTGATAAGTTTACCAAAATGACATAATTCAGCTCTTCCTGTTTCCTAAGGCCTCTTGCAAGCTGCAGACCACGTGCATACTGGTTACTGCTGAGGCATGAATTCCAGGCAGAATGTGATAGCAATAGAGTGTTGCACATTAACAATTTATTACACAAAATACTGGAATTATCTGGGAAGTCCAGGAAAGGGAGGATTATCTAACTTAACTGTGTTGGTGAAAACAGTATTAAATAAATAAGTAAATGATTCAGTAACATGTGTAAAAAGCAAAATCACAAGTATTAATTCCTTTGTTCAAAGAGGGATCCAGCACTCAAACAGTTTTTGAGATTGAAAAGAAGCTTGGGAGTTGCAGAGTGGCACGTATACTGCTTTAGGCCAGTGCTGCTCTTGGGAAATCATCGGTAAATTGAGAGAAGGAAGTAATGTGACATGCTTTCAAGACTCCTCACAGACAGGTTTCAGTTCAATAGAATCTGAAATCAGGATGGGAAGCCTGGACTGTTGCTGTCACTGTGCTACACAGTCAGCCACATAAATCTGTTCTGTAACTCAGCATTTAGAGGGCAACATATTTATTTACACCTGTAGGGAAGAATACATTCTAGTTTCTACAAAAGGTTAAGAAAAAAAAATATATGAGCCTGTTAATGTGATTAACAAAGTCTGAGTAAGACAATACAAGAGCACTAACAGTACATAGCTATATTTTACAATGTGACTCTCCAGGTTTCACACATCAGCACTTCACATAGAATGCTGACAAATAGCTCAATCAAATTTGTACCCTTAAATATCAATAAGCAAGCCTAGCATGGATATTGTTGGTGAAGTTAAAAGGAGTTTGGCCAATTAGAGGCACAGTGGAGGAGGACATGGTGAGATAGCATAAATTAACTTTTTTATTCATTCATGGGAAGTGGTCATCACTGACTAGGCTAATATCATCCATTGTTCTTGAGAAGACATTGGCAAGGCCCTTTTCTTAAGCCACGAGGTGTTGGAACACCCACGGTTCAGTTAGGAAGGGAGTACCAGGATTACGACCAAGTGACGTTTTAGGAATGGTGATCTAGGTCAAAGTCAGGATAGTTGTGTGATTTGGCAGGGAATTACAGATGGTGACGGTCCCATGTTTCTGCTGTCTTTTGTCTTTCTAAATGGTAGAAACTAGAATGTATTCTTCCCTACAGGTGTAAATAAATATGTAACTCAGAACACCCCGGGTATACTCTCTGCTACCCTCTTCTGTTCGACAGAAGATATAAAAGTATGTACACACATACAAATAGATTCAACAACAGCTTCTTCCTCATTTTTATTAGATTTCTGAATCGACATCTCAAATTTTAAATTTAATGTTGATCTTGCTGTCTGTGTACCTTCCCTGCTGCCGTAACATTGTATTCCTCTCTCTGTTCTATTGTCCTAATGATCCTTGTATGGTATGATCTGCCTATATTGCATGCAAAACAAAACCTTTCACTGTACCTAGGTACATGTGACAATAATAAATCAAGTCAAATCAAATCAAATCACCCAAGCAACTGGAGAGTATTCCATCATAGTCCCGACATGTGCCTTGTAGAAGGTGGATAGGCTGTGATGATGCCTTTATTAGCACGATGCGTAGAACACAAGAGCAAGGGGGTTATGTGGGACCCATATATTATGCTGGCTAGGCCACAACTGAAGTACTGTGTGCACTTCTGGTCACCCCATTATAGGAAAGGTGAGATTGCACTGGAGAGGGTGTAGAGGAGATTCCTGGGCTGGAGAATCTGATCTTTGAGGAAAGCTTGGATAGGTTGGGGTTGTTTCCTTTGGAAGAGCAAAGGTCGAGAGGGGACCTGATAGAAATGTGAACAAGAAGGCACTTTCTTTCCATTTGTAGAGGAGTCAACACCAGGGGGCCATTGACTGAAGTTGTGAGTTGAAAAATGAGAAAAGAATTGAGGAGAATTGTTTTCATCTAGTGGACTTAAGAGCTTGAACTGAAAGGGTGGTTGAATCAGAGGCACTTGTAACATTTAAACAGTATGCAGTAGTCTTCAGGGCTTTGGGCTAAAAGATGGAAAATTGACTCAATGTAGTCAGATCTTTGTTAACTAGTGTAGACATGATGGGCCGAAAGGCCTCCTGCTGTGCTGCAAATATCTATGAAACTATCAACTTGACTTTCAACACCAAACTGTGAGTCTATCAAACCCGTGTCCTTAATGCACAGCCCTACGTTGGTGAGTTTGGGACAAACCAGGAGAAAAGTCTGAACAGTTTCCATCTTCACTATCTCAAATCTATCATTGTCATCTCTTGGTCAGACAGGGTCACTAACACAGACGTCCCCGAGAGCAGCAATTCCATTAGCATACACCAATTGCTAAGCCAATGATGTTTGCACTGCCTTGGCCACGTTCATACAGAATATACCCAAAAACCTGCTATTTGGTGAATTGGTCCTGACCCATCTTCCTCCATAGGGCAGAGGTGGGTACTGCAGATGCTGGAGATCAGATGCAAGATTAGAGTGGTGCTGGAAAAGCACAGTAGGTCAGGCAGCATCCGAGGAGCAGGAAATTCGACGTTTCAGACAAAAGCCCTTAATCAGAAATGAGGCCTCAGGCAACATCCGAGTTTCGTGGTCCTCAGATGCTGCCTGACCTGCTGTGCTTTTCCAGCACCACTCCCATCTTCCCTCATACCTCTGTTACAAGGAGACCTGCACTGACAAATGGGAATCAATTAGGATGTGACCTCTGGAAGCTGCCTATTTGGAACAGCAGCAAAAAGGTACACAGTAACAAAAGGTTCAGAAGAGGGTTCAGGGATAACAGAGAGCAGCAAATGGTGCACCTTCAGAACCCTCTGCTCTGTAGTCAATGCTGCAGAGACTGCCTTGACAGACAGGGGCTCCTGAGCCAGACCAAGTGGTTTTTAACCCAGAGCTGACCACCATCGGACAAATCATCATCTTACGAAATGGACGGCGGCTACCAAAGCCTTGATGCTGCTTGTTCTGGATTTCCCAGCATGCTGAAACCCCCTCTCAGTGTCTACCCTGTCAAACTCCTTCAGAATCTCAAATGAGATCATCTCTCATTCCTCCAGAGAGCAATAGGGCCCAATTTACTCAGCCTTTCATCACAGCACAGCCTTCTCATCTGAGGAATCAATTCACAGAATCTTTGTTATACCGCATTCTGAGCAAATATGCTTTCCCCTAAATCCAGAGACCAGACAGTGCCCAGTAGTCCAGGTATGGTCTTATTAAAGTACTGTACAATTGTGGGAAGACTCATTTATTCTTGTTGTCTAATAGTCTTGCATGCAGTGCCAACCTGCACTCTAACTTTTTGCATTCCTTGTACAAGTACATCCAAGTTCTACTGAACATTAACATTTACAGATTTTATAGCTTTTATAAAATATTTTGCTTTTCAATTATTATCATTCGAACAAACTCACACTTTCCCAAACTATGTTCTCTGTTATCTCATTCCATGCGTTTAATTTATCTACATCCTCACATCATAGTTTCCCTTAGCTTTGTATTATCAGAAAGCCTAATGATATTACTCCAGGACTGTTCAATACAGATTGTTAACAGTTCAAGCCCCAGTACTGACCCATGTGACACTCTACTGGGCACAGCTTGCCAGCTTGAAAATGTCCTCCTTATAATCAAAGGTTGGTCAAAATTGACAACTGGCTATGAATAAGAGTAGATGATATCATACAAAACTTCTTCCATTCTATCTGTTCAAGCATTCCTGATCGGATAACATCTCAGTTAATCATGCTGTAAATCTTTTTTGAACCTTCACCAGTTCCTCTACAAACTTAATATTATTTGAAAATGTGAATTCTGCACAATAATGTAAGAATGAACTAAGCAACACTTAGTGAGTTTTACACGTTTTCTACTTACCAATTGTGTCCTAAGATTCTGTCGTAGAATTGACTCAAAGTTTGGATTGCAAATTTGCGTGGCCATATTAATCTGTATCATTACTTTTAGTGGTTAGTGGGTCAGTTAGCTCAGTTGGCTGGACAGCTGATTTGTGAATGCAGCCTTTAATTTCCACACCAGCTGAAGTTATCATGCAGGACTCTCTTTCAACCTATTCCCTCAGCGGAGTCAGGATGAGCCTTAGGTTAAACTACCACCAGTCACTTCTGTCAAGTGACTGAGTAGCCCTATGGTCTGGTAAGACTATGCTGACTTCAGTGATTTGTGTATATGTATCCTGAGGATCCTTTGCTCTTGCACTTAGATCCTCTCTTAAAATGAAATGCATTTACTAATTTTACAAGTTTATTATGTCTTCTAGCATTTTGTTGCATTCTTTTTCAGCAGAACTATATTGCAAATGTTTAAGTGAAGAAAAAGGAAAAGGCTATTGTGGAGCTTTAAGGCTGAGATAGATCTGCTGGAAGGAATGACCTTATTCTTTTCTGTGAAATCCTATATAGTATGTATTGTGTATTTCTGACTTCAGAGTGACCCAAAGTGCTTCACAGTCAATAAAATACTTTCGAAATGTAGTCACTGTTGTAAAATAGGAAACATGATCAATTTGTGCAAAACATGGTCCCACTAAATGGCAATTTGATAAATGATTAGATTATCTGTTTAAATATGTGTCAATCGATTGATGAGTTCATTGATAGTAAAGCTGCTAAACATCAAGGAGAGATTGTCAGATTCTCACTTGTTGGCACTTATAAGGCATGAATGTTACTTGCTACTTATCAGAACAAGTCTGAATTTTTTTTTAGAATCCTTACAGTGTGGAATCAAGCCCTTCAGCCCAACAAGTCCACACCGACCCTTCAAAGAACAACCCACCCAGACCCATTCCCTCACCCTAACTAATGCATCTAACCTACATATCCCTGAATACTATGGGCCATTTAGCATGGCCAATTCACCTAACCTGCTCACCTTTGGATTGTGGGAGGGAACCAGAGCACCCAAAGGAAAACCATGCAGACACGGGGAGAATGTACAAATTCCACACAGACAGTCGTCTGAGATTGGAATCAAACCTGGGTCCCTGGCGCAGTGAGGCAGTAGTGCCAACAACTGAGCCACCATACTGCTCACATGTTATGGACTGCTTCAATATCTAGTTAGTGAGAATAGGTATTGAACATCTTGCAAACTATCAGTGTACAACTCCATTACTGACCACGTTATGGAGGAAGTGTCATTGATGAAGCAGATGAAGATTCTTGGGCCACGGACACTACCCTGAGGAATTCCTGCAGAGATGTCAAGAGCTGAGATGACTGATCTCCAACAATGACAACTCATTATGTGCCTGATATTAGTCCAACCAGTGGAGAGTTTGTTCCCTAGTTTACACTGACTTCAGTTTTGTCGACACTTCTTGATCCCACATTTGGTCTAATGCCCTTTGATGTCAAGGGTGGTCAATCTCATGTCACCATGAGTTCAGCTTTTTTATCCATGTTTGAACCAAAGTTGTAATGAAGTCAGAGTCTGACTGACCTTGGCAGAACCCATGCTAAGGACCAGTGATCGGGTTATTGCTGTTAAGAGCCATTAGCAGCACTAAAAGACCATGAGAGATAGGAACAGGAGTAGACCATTCAAGCCCTCAAATCTGCTCCACCATTCAATAGTATCATGGCTGAGCTAACATTCTTCATGTATACTTTCCTGCTCTTTCCCCATAATCCCTGTTTGTCTTACTAGTCAAGAATCTATCTATCTCAGCCTTAAATACACACAACAACTCTGTCCCCACAGCTGTTTGTGGGAAGGAGTTCCAAAGACACACAACCCTCTGAGAGAAGAAATTCCCCGTCATCTTAGTTGTAAATAGGCACCCTTTTAATCTTCGACTATGCCATCTGGTCCTAGACTCTCCCATGAGGGGAAACATCCTCTTACCCTGTGGGGCCCCTTAAGAATTCTATATGTTTCTATAAAATCACCTCTCATTCCCAATTTGCTTAACCATTGCACATAAGACAATCCCTCTATGCCAGGGATCATCCAAGTGAAACATCTCTGAACTGCTTCCAATGAAATAATATCTTTCCTTGAATAAGAGGGCCAACATTTCTCACAATACTCTAGATGTGGTCTCACTAGTACTTTGTACAGTTGCAGTAAGACTTCCCTACTGTTATAGTCCAACACTCTTGAAATAGTGGTCAAAGTTCCATCAGCCTTCCTGATTACCTGCTGCACCAGTGTGCTAGCATTCTGTGTTTCCTGTATAAGGCCCCACCCCCCACCTCCCCATGTCCCTTTGTGCTGCAATATTGACAACAGTTTTCATCGCTTTGATGTTGGTTGAGAGGAAATTCATGCAGCAGTAATTGCCTAAGTGGGATTTGACCTGACTTTTGTGGATTGGTCATATCTGGACCATTTTCCATATTGTTGCATGGATGCCAGTGTTGGAACTATACTGGACCAGCTTGGCTAGAATTAAGTCTGGAGTCTTATAGCTGGGATGTTGTGATTGGGACATAATGTTAGGTAGGATCATGCCTCTGTAAATTTCCAGTAGCCATATGACAAGGTTCAACAGAAATGAATATAATCAAAAATGAAAGTGCACGGTGGCTCAGTGTTTAGCACTGCTGCCTCACAGCACCAGGGTCCCAGGTTCGATTCCAGCCTCGGGCAACTGTCTGTGTGGAGTTTGCACATTCTCCCCGTGTCTGTGTGGGTTTCCTTTGGGTGCTCCGGTTTCCTACCACAGTCCAAATATGTGCAGATCAGGTGAATTGGCCATGTTAAATTGCCCATAGTGTTAGGTGCATTAGGGAAATGGGTCTGGGTGACTTACTCTTCGGAGGGTCAGTGTGGACTGGTTGGGCCGAAGGGCCTGTTTCCACACTGTAGGTAATCTAATCTAATCTAAGAATGAAAGGTATAGTTTGAGGGAAGAGATGGAGAGGAGGTATATTCATGTAGCAGTCTACAGAAGCCTGTAATACATATTAAGAACTCGCTTGAAGAATTAGAGAATTATTTGCCAAATTAGCAGATGAGGTTAAATTAGGAGAAATGATCATTTGAGTGGGCGCAAGTGAGTTGCGAGAGGGACTGCTGGAGGCAGGCACAATTACAAAAGGCATCTGGATGGGTATATGAATAGGAAGGGTTTGGAGGAATATGGGCCAAATGCTGACAAATGGGACCAGATTAATTTAGGATATCTGGTAGGCATGGTCGAGTTGGACCAAAGGGTCTGTTTCCATGTTGCATATCTCTGACTCTAAGACTCTATGTAACTACTGACAGATACAGACTGAATCCACAGGTTTGGTTTCAGCAGATGGAGTCCAATGTAGGGAAATGTACGGTCATCCATTCTGAACCCAAAAACGTCTGTTCAGAACACTTTATAATGCTGATGCTGTGGGAGCTATGGAGGACCAAACAAAGCTTGTCCAGGTACGTAAATTACTAAAACAGTGTACCGGTATTAAAAAATTAACAAAAAGGCCATTGTAAAATTATCCTTTATCCAGCAATCAGAATAAGTTGTTTATTTGTACTGGCCTTTCCCAGACACCATTAGAAATGTTGTGTACAATTTTGGAAGCAGTGCATCAGGGACGATAGCTTTTGCGAGGTTATAACTCAAAACGGTGTTGGAGTTTAAGACACTACAGTATGAGAACAGGTTGGATGAACTTCAGTTGTATTTCTCATTGGCACGCAAGATTCCAACTTTACCCAAACATAGGAAACGTTGTCATGGGAAGTTCTTTGATTGCAATCCCATTGTTACCAGGCAGGCCGCTGCTGTGGGAAGAAAATTGCCTCCAGGAAAGGTTTTTGGAAGGCAGGGACACATCATGGAGTCAAACCAATGTGTACACTTCCCCTTACTGCTCTGCCCCCCCCACCCACACCCCATTTCCAAAGCCCTCTCCGTAGGACTGGTAGGATTCCACCCAGTGTTACTGGTGGAAAATTGTTTGCAATGTCCAAATCAAAACTGTCAGGGAAGGGCAATTTTCATGGAATCTCACATCTGATCGAGGTGTACAAAATAATGAGAGGAATAAATAGAGTCAATAGCCAGAGACTTTTCCCCAGGGCAGGATTGACTGGTATGAGAAGTCATAGTTTGAAGATATTAGGAGGAAGGTATAAAGGAGACATCAGAGGTAGGTTCTTTATGCGGAGAGTTGTGAATGCGTGGAATGCATTGCCAGTTGAGGTGGTGGAAGCAGAGTCATTGGGGACATTTAAGCGACTGCTGGACATGTACCTGGATAGCAGTGAGTTGAGGGGTGCGTAGGTTAAGTTACTATATTTTATATTAGGATTAAGTCTTGGCACAACGTCATGAGTCAAAGGGCCTGTTCTGTGCTGTACTTTTCTATGTTCTATGTTCTATCAAAGAAGAGGACAATACAGCTCATTCTTTGAGAGAATTATCCAACTGGTCCTACTGTCTTTCCCTGGAACCCTGCATGTTTTTGTATTTTTTTCTAGCAGCTCTTCCACACCTAAACCCTGGCAGACTAACCTTGTCTCTGAATTTTCAAAGCTATTTTAGATTTTTACCCTCTCAATGCCCACATGTACGGTGAGATGAATCTCATGGGCTTTGTATCCAGGTAAAAATGCTGATTAGCTCTCTAAACGACCTTGGAATTAAATGTACGTTTTAAAGCACAACCTAATATCCTCAACACCAGCTTAGAACTTTCAAGACTAGCAATCCAGTGATGTAAACGTAATTGCTGCTGCCATTCTCTCTCAGTGTGAACGCTTTGCATGATTTCCTTCAATCTTTAACACCCAAGCCTGTTGCCAGACAGACTTCAAGAATAGGAGAAAGTGAGGACTGCAGATGGTGAAGATCAGAGTCGAGAGTGTGGTGCTGGAAAAGCACAGCAGGTCAGGCAGCATCGATGTCATTCCTAACGAAAAGCTTATGCCCGAAATATCAATTCTCCTGCTCCTCGGATGCTGCCTGACCTCCTGTGCTTTTCCAGCACCACACTCTAGACTTCGGAATAGGTTGAATGAAATTATTCATTTTACCTCAAATTAAAGATAGAAACCCAGGATATAACTGTTTCATAATTGTAACAATAGGAGCAATTGATCATGTTCAGAGAACTAAAATTTCAATTTAGAATAGCACATAAACAGCTGCAGAAAATGAAAGGTACATATTTTTAAAAAAGCTAAGTTTAGATAGAATCAGCAGTTTTCATCCTTGGTGTCTCCTTTCTAACAGATAATATAGAACGGGCCATAGTTGACACTTGTGGTCTCTGTATGTTGTTTTACATGCTTTAAGCTGAGCACAGACAAGCCTCACCCTCTCTCAAATTCCTTTGATATAAGGTTGCACATTCTGACAAACCCATTTTCTCTGATCCCTCCCTGGTTGGAGGCAGTCAAGCGGTTTAGTGTAGCAACCAGGGCTGGTAATGTGCAACCAGCTGAATTGAGGTCAAATCTCTCCTCAGTTTCAGATTTGGAATTCCTGTCACATCACAAGCCAGCTACACATTAAACAGCTCTGGAGCATGTGAATCAGCTTCTACCAATTCACTGCAGCTACTTGAGTCTGACCGTTTGTAAGCAGAATGCTGACCTATTCATTAGTACCCATAGCTGAGAAAGACAGCCTCCATATAATTAAGTACGATTGAGCACTCTGCTTTTATCTAGAAGTGCGCTTGGAACAGATATGTCTCTCCAAACCTGACTTGGAAAGGCTGAATAAATGGTACACCCTCGCTTATGATTAGCTCATATTTTTCATGCATCAGTAACCCTGCCTTTGCTCATTATCTGTCTTGACATTAAGGCCCTGATTTTAACACTTATCCCACACACCCAGACAGTGGGACTCTAGCAAGACAGACCTAAATTAGGCCATGGACAATAGGCAGGCAGAGGTTGAATTGATGTTTCAAATATTGTCAGCCTCTAGTTTGGGAATCATTTCAACAGGTCTCTGTGGTGCTGACCTTGCTGGATTCATTGTTTGTTATGAGTGTCTCCACACTCCCTCCACCCTCCTCTTAATACTGAGGCCTATGTCTCTTCTGTTGAAGTTGTGCATTTGTTCGCTTTTTTTCCATCATTAAAATAGAAAGGTAGCTCCGAATTTTAATCATGGGTCAGTTTTCACTGAATATCTACTTTGCTGTTATGTTCAAAAGTAACCTGAAGGAACAGAAGGACTTGTATTTAAATGGTTCCTAACATGTCAAACTGTTTTAGTGCTGAATTGAAGCTCAACTCCTTCAGGGGTGGCACCGTGGCTCAGTGGTTAGCACTGCTGCCTCACAGCACCAGAATCCCAGGTTCAATTCCAATCTCAGGCGACTCTCTGTGTGGAGTTTGCACATTCTCGCTGTGTCTGCGTGGGCTTCCTCTGGGTGCTCTGGTTTCCTCCCACAGTCCAAAGATGTGCAGGTCAGGTGAATTGGCCGTGTTAAATTGCCCATAGTGTTAGGTGCATTAGTCTGGGTCTGGGTGGGTTAATCTTTGGAGGGTCGGTGTGGACTGGTTGGGCTGAAGGGCCTGTTTCCCTTTAGGGAATCTAATCTAAAAAGTGCTTTCTGAAAAGTTGTAATGTAGACAAACTGTGTATAGGAGCTTCTTGTGTACAGTAAGCTCCTATACACAAGAATGCGCCATTAACCAGCACATCTGATGTCAGTTGAGGGTTAAATACTTGTCAGGACACCAGTGATAACACATCTTATATTTGCTTCTGTTAAAGAGAAGCTTGGGGTATTTTACTCACATTTCAATACCATTAGTGGACTTCTCATACAATTCCCAGCAGAAAATGGCAGAAATGCACGCGATTTAATGGCAATGTAAATACTGTGTTTGGTTGCTGGTCCATGGGGGCACGCTGCAGTTGGGACTGGACAGGAGCAACCTGACATTTTTATGGGCTCCAACACGAAAAGTAAAGCAAATTTTAAACACACATTTTTGGGGCCTGTCGTAAACTGGACGGCACTGGGTTGGGCCTGATGAGAAATGTTCTGTCATTTCTACCGTTGAGGCCGCTTGGTAGAAAATGCAATGGGTGGGATTATATCATGTACACGCTAGAAAAATCCCACTGGCTATAAGCAGACGTCATCACCACTTGCTACACTCAGGATGCCAGTCAGAACTGCTGGGCATCTCCGGCTGTCAGGGTGTGGCAGTGACTTGGCAGATTTTAATTGCTGGCTGTCTGGTTTTCTGCTCAGCAAGTGGGTTACAATTCGCCATGCTGATTTAACAGGACTTTAAATTATAAAAGACATCAATCGCTTCTTACCGGAGCCCATTTCCTCAGAACAAAACAGGGCAAGAGTGAAACACGCTATGAAAAATATTCAATCACCCTTCCTTTAAACATACAAGAAAAAACACTGCTATGGTGGAGATAATTCTGCTATGAAGGAAATTGTAGCCATTGTAAATATCCTTTTTTTAAAATTAGTTTTGATTTTCTTTGACATTATTAATTTCTTTACTGCGTATAATGGCAAATCTGATGATTTCAATTCCAGCTTGCAGCATGAAGTTTCCAACGGGTGTTAGCTCAGTTTAATGATATGGTCCATCTCTCTGAGTTCAATTATTGGAGGTTCAAGTACTGAACCAGGTCTTGCCCTCATAACCTCAGCCGCTGTTTTATTACTGCATTGTTTCAGGTGTGCTTTCTCAGGTAAAATGCAAATCCAAGATCTCCCTAAATAATCTGAGCAGGAGATCTTCCCAATCTTCCTTCACCTGCCGTCCACAAAGAGTCACTACTCGCACCTATGTACAATACCGAGGGAGTGCGACTCTATTCGATTTGCTGGCATTGGGATGAGACATGCAACTTTTTACTGTTATTCATCCTGCCCTCTCTGATGGAGGTAAATAATCTCCTGAGTTGGAGGCAGTGATTTTGTGATTGTAGGGATGGGGAGATCTGGTCTGGCAGCAATCTAGATTATTTTTGGGGAGGGGAAGAGAGGGATCACAGAAGTAAATTCCTATGTTTTATCTGGCTCCAAAAAAGTAATTTCAGATTTACCTTGGTGCAGGTTTTCATTTACTCATCACTTGTTAACTGCATGAAGCGTGCATAGACATGCTCCAGTTCACTCCTAAAATGGTAATCAGGGTCCCATGAAAATCTCAGGATCTCAATAGTATGTTAAAATGGTCTATCATCTGCTAGGGATAATTTCAACTGCCCAGCGATTAGTCCCTTTCATAATTTAAATTGGCAGTGACAACAAGGAGGTCTGAACAGTGCAACTATCGGACGTGGGCTATCATCCTGGACAGGTAGAAAGTAAGGACTGCAGATGCTGGAGATCAGAGTCGAGACTGTGGTGCTGGAAAAGCACAGCAGGTCAGGCAGCATCCGAGGAGCAGGAGAATCGATGTTTCAGGCATAAGCCCTTCATCAGGAGGCTTATGCTCGAAACGTCGATTCTCCTGCTTCTCGGATGCTGCCTGACCTACTGTGCTTTTCCAGCATGACACTCTCGACTATTATCCTGGACAACAACTGATTGCAGACTATCATCTGTAACATTAATATTGTGTTCGTTTACACTGTGGGATTTTGCAATGCAGAAACAGCTATGGAAATGAGGGTTGGGGAGTTCGGGAGGGGTGGTGTGCTCGAGGTTGGGGTGCTAAAATTGCATGGAATGACATTGGCTCCAAACTTCAATATCGTCAGATCCAAACACCAATGGCATCATGCTGGGGCCCAATGTAATGACAGGCAAACAGAGTCACAAAATTATTACTGTACAGAAGGAGAATTCGACCCACTGTGTCTGCTCCAGCTCTCTGAGTATTTTAACTTGGTAGCAATCTGCTGCCTTTTCCCCATAACACTCACATTGATGGCCCAGTGCTATTATTACTGAACTATTAATCCAGATACCCAAGTAATGTTCCAAGGACTTGGGTTCAAATCATGCCATGGCAGATGCGAGAATATGAATCCAATAAAAATCTAGAATTAGATTTACGGTCATCTAATGAAGACTGTAAATCCATTGTCAATATTTGGGGAAAAAAAACAATCTGGCTTACTAATGTCCTTTAGAGTAGGAACTGACATTTTTACCTTGTCTGGACTGCATGTGACTCCAGACCCACAGCAATGTGGTTGACTCTTATCTGATGTAGATGATGTGTGTGGAGGTGCAGGTGAATTTGTGACGGGTATGGAAGGATCGCTTGGGGCCTTGGAGGGAAGTGAGGGGGAAGGTGTGGGCGCAAGTTTTGCATTTCTTGCAGTTGCAGGGGAAGGTGCCAGGAGTGGAGGTTGGGTTAGTGGGGGGTGTGGACCTGATGAGGGAGTCGCGGAGGGAGTGGTCTTTCTGGAACGCTGATAGGGGAGGGGAGGGAAATATATCCTTGGTGGTGGGGTCTGTTTGGAGGTGGCGGAAATGACGAAGGATGATACGATGTATCTGGATGTTGGTGGGGTGGTAGGTGAGGACCAGTGGGGTTCTGTCCTGGTGGCGATTGGAGGGGCGCGTTTCAAGGGCGGAGGAGAGGGAAGTGGAGGAGATGCGGTGGAGAGCATCGTCAATCACGTCTGGGGGGAAATTGCGGTCTTTGAAGAAGGAGGCCATCTGGGATGTTCGGTGTTGGAATTGGTCCTCCTGGGAGCAGATGCGGCGGAGGCGAAGGAATTGGAAATATGGGATGGCGTTTTTACAGGGGGCAGGTGGGAGGAGGTGTAATTCAGGTAGCTGTGGGAGTCGGTCGGTTTATAGTAAATGTCCGTGTTGAGTCGCTCGCCCAAGATAGAAATGGAGAGGTCTAGGAAGGGGAGGGAGGAGTCTGAGACGGTCCAGGTAAATTTGAGGTCAGGCCGGAAGGTGTTAGTAAAGTGGATGAAGTGTTCAACCTCCTTGTGGGAGCACGAGGTAGCACTGATACAGTCATCGATGTAGCGGAGGAAAAGGTGGGGGGTGGTGCCAGTGTAGCTGCGGAAGATGGACTTTTCCACATATCCGTCGAAGAGGCAGGCATAGCTGGGGCCCATGCGGGTGCCCATGGCTACTCCTTTGGTTTGGAGGAAGTGGGAGGATTGGAAAGAGAAGTTGTTCAGATTGAGGACCAGTTCAGTCAGTCGAAGGAGGGTGTCAGTGGAAGGCTACTGGTTGGTTCGGCGGGAAAGGAAGAAGCGGAGGGCTTTGAGGCCTTCGTGATGGGGGATGGAGGTGTATAGGGACTGGATGTCCATGGTGAAGATAAGGCGTTGGGGGCCGGGTCAGCGAAAATTATGGAGGAGGTGGAGGGCGTGGGTGGTGTCCCGAACATAGGTGGGGAGTTCTTGGACTAAGGGGGACAGGACCCCCGTGTCGAGGTATGCAGAGCTGAGTTCGGTGGGGCAGGAGCAGGCTGTGACAATGGGTCGGCCGGGGCAGTCAGGTTTGTGGATTTTGGGCAGGAGGTGGAAACGGGCGGTGCGGGGTTGTGGGACTATGAGGTTGGAGGCAGTGGATGGGAGATCCCCTGAGGTGATGAGGTTATGGATGGTCTGGGAGATGATGGTTTGGTGGTGGGAGGTGGGGTCATGGTCAAGGGGGCAGTAGGAGGAGGTGTCTGCAAGCTGGCGTTTAGCCTCAGCAATGTAAAGTTCGGTGCGCCAAACTACCACCGCACCTCCCTTGTCTGCCGGTTTGATAGTGAGGTTGGGGTTGGAGCAGAGGGATTGGAGGGCTGCACGTTGCGAGGGTGAGAGGTTGGAGTGGGTGAGAGGGGTGGACAGGTTGAGGCGATTAATGTCGCGGCGGCAGTTGGCTATGAAGAGATCGAGGGCGGGTAAGAGGCCAGCACGGGGTGTCCAGGTGGATGGGGTGTGTTGGAGGCAGGAGAAGGGGTCGTCAGAGGGTGGGCGAGAATCCTGGTTGAAGAAGTAGGCATGGAGGCGAAGGCAGCAGAAGAATTGTTCGATGTCTCACCACGTGTTGAACTCGTTAATCCGGGAGCGTAGGGGAATGAGGTTGAGGCCTCTGCTGAGGACTGATCTTTCATCCTCAGAGAGGGGGAGATCTGGAGGGATGGGAGCTAGGACCTGGTGTGGAGCTGGAGCTGGGAGTGGGGGGCGGGGTTAGGTGTAGGGATGGAGTTAGGCATGGGGGCGGAGTTGGACATGGCAGCGGAGTTGGGCTTGGGGCAGGGTTGGGCGTGGGGGCAGGGTTAGGCGTGGGGGCAGGGTTAGGCGTGGGGGCGGAGATCGGTGTGTGGCGGGGTTAGGTGTGGGGGTGGGGTTAGGCGTGTGGGTGGAGTTAGGCATGGGGGCGGAGTTGGACATGGCAGCGGAGTTGGGCGTGGGGCAGGGTTGGGCGTGGGGGCAGGGTTAGGCGTGGGGGCAGGGTTAGGCGTGGGGGCGGAGATCGGTGTGTGGCGGGGTTAGGTGTGGGGGTGGGGTTAGGCGTGGGAGTTGAGATCAGCGCGGGGGCAGAGATGCATACGGCGTGGTCGTTGTGCAGGTGAGTGACGTCACTGGGGGCGGAGGTAGATGCGGTGATGGCAACTCCGGGGACGGAAGTGGCTGCGGCGACGACAGAAACGGTGTTGTTCCTGGTGGCTGTGGGGTGGAAGTGGATGCGGCGACGGCAATTCCTCCCTCCCCTTCCTAGATCTCTCCATTTCTATCTCAGGTGACCGACTCAACACGGTCATTTACTATAAACCGACCGACTCCCACAGCTACCTGGACTACACCTCTTCCCACCCTGCCCCCTGTAAAAACGCCATCCCATATTCCCAATACCTTCGCCTCCATCGCATCTGCTCCCAGGAGGACCAATTCCAATACCGTACAACCCAGATGGCCTCCTTCTTCAAAGACTACAATGTCCCCTCAGATGTGGTTGACGATGCTCACCACCGCATCTCCTCCACTTCCCGCACCTCTGCCCTTGAGCCCCGCCCCTCCAATCGCCACCAGGACAGAACCCCACTGGTCCTCACCTACCACCCCACCAACCTCCATATACATCGTATCATCCTCCGTCATTTCCGCCACCTCCAAACAGACCCCACCACCAAGGATATATTTCCCTCCCCTCCCCGATCAGCGTTCCAGAAAGACCACTCCCTCCGCCACTCCCTCATCAGGTCCACACCCCCCACCAACCCAACCTCCACTCCCGGCACCTTCCCCTGCAACCGCAAGAAATGCAAAACTTGCGCCCACACCTTCCCCCCAAGGCCCCAAGGGATCCTTCCATAACCGCCACAAATTCACCTGCATCTCCACACACATCATTTACTACATCCGCTGCACCCGATGTGACCTCCTCTACATTGGGGAGACAGGCCGCCTACTTGCGGAACATTTCAGAGAAAACCTCTGGGACACCCGTACCAACCAACCCAACCGCCCCGTGGCTGAACACTTTAACTCCCCCTCCCACTCCACCAAGAACATGCAGGTTCTTGGCCTCCTCCATCGCCAGACCATGGCATCATGACGCCTGGAGGAAGAGCGCCTCATTTTCCGCCTAGGAACCCTCCAACTACAAGGGATGAATGCAGATTTCTCCAACTCCTTCATTTCCCCTCCCCCCACCTTATCTTAGTCCCTACCCTCGGACTCAGCACCGCCTTCTTGACCTGCTATCTTCTTCCTGACCTCTCTGCCCCCACCACCCCCTCCGGCCTATCACCCTCACCTTGGCGTCCTTCCACCTATCGCATTTCCAATGCCCCTCTCCCAAGTCCCTTCTCCCTACCTTTTATCTTAGCCTGCTTGGCACACCTTCCTCATTCCTGAAGAAGGGCTCATGCCCGAAACGTCGATTCTCCTGCTCCTTGGCTGCTGCCTGACCTGCTGCGCTTTCCCAGCAACACATTTTTCAACTAAGGTTTTTACATGGCATGTTGAACTTATACTTTTCCAGGAGCTGATAGATTTGTGATGCATTTCTGTTTTGCTCTCTTTTTGCCATATCCTTGATCAAATTTACAGCTTTAGATCAAAGTTAGTTCAATTTGACCTTCATTACCATTTCCCAAAAGTTAAAAAAAATTCTACGACAAAACCTGAGACAATTTGTAGCTAAATATTTGACTGTAGATTGCTGAAACAAAATTAATATTGAATATACAAACCAAGTGGGAAAAGAAAGTAGCAATCTATAGTCTACAATAACAATAGGGATAGATTTTGCAGAGGACTGTGATTGACCCTTTCACTCTCAACATCTTTCATTCTCAGTGATTCGGAGATGCCGGTGTTGGACTGGGGTGTACAAAGTTAAAAATCACACAACACCAGGTTATTGTCCAACAGGTTCTCAGTGGTATTCTTCACCTATACTTATCTAACTCATCACAATCTGTGACTCTTTTTGTCTCATCCTTTTGTTTGTGTCCCTCTGTATTCTTTCAGAGTCTCCACGTCTGCCTGTCTCTGTCAACATCTCAATCACTGGCTGTCTCCCTGCACCACAGTTTATTTCTCTGCATTTCTTATTCTCTTTGGTTTACTCACTTTGCTGTCTGTCTGCCTGTTGGCCTCAGTCTGTGTCTCTTTACGTCTTTGGATCACTCTCTGCCTCTCTCTGTCATACTATCTTTCTCTGTGTCACTCCGAGTCTGTCTCTCTCTCCTTCTGTCTCTTTCACTGCCTGTTTCTCTCCCTTTTTCTCTCTGCCCTCTTTACATGCAAGCATTAACTGTGTTGAAATGTGCTTGTACCTTTGATGCTGGAGAGGTCCAAAGCTAATCTTTATTCACTCCCTGAACTCCTCATACTGAACCCTGCTAAATTAAATCATTCCCAGGGGGTTTCACTGCAGTTTCGTGTCAAGAATCAATATGAAGAAGCACACAGTTGAGAATTATTGATGGGTCTATGTACCCATTCCTTATCAGTGAATGCCAACTCACTGCCAATCAAACAAGAGGCTCAATTTTTCAAGATAAATATAATAACTATCACATCTATATAATTAATGTTCAAGTATAAATAAGCTCACGGTAATTTAAACAAAAATGATGAAAGAAGGTGCCTTGGATTACTCAAAAAATCTTATCCAACGGAGCCAAATAAATGACAAGCTCAAAAGTCACTGGGTTGATCTCAGTCAGAGTGGCAGTAATATCAGTGCCTGTGAGTGAACGGTGAGGGCACTCAGTCATAACTTCCCCTCTCAATTGCTGACCAGTATAATTCAATCTAGATGTGAGTATCTCAGCAGGTCTGGCAGCATCTATGCAGAGAGAAACAGAGTTAACATTTCAGAACACTTCTGATGAAGGGTGACTGGACTTGAAATGTTAGCTCTGCCCTACTCTCCACAGATGCTGCCAGACCTGCCGAGTTTCAGATTTCCAGAATCCGCAGTTCTTTCTTTTATTCTAAATGTGAGGATATTGGGTGAAGAGCGAATGAACTGCAAAGGTTTCTCTGCCCAACTCGCCCATTAACATTCACCGTCCAGACTAATACGTAAAATATTGTGCCTTGGAAAGGTGGTTTGTCAGCTAGAAGCTAAGCCCATCTGAACAGGGGAGTAGCCAGGGAATGAATGAATGGATCAATCGATGATGGATGGATGGATGGATGTCTGAGTTCAAATTCATAAAAATGTTGTCATTATTCACATTTGATTGTATTGTTGCCCTTTAGTTTGAATCCTATTTGTTCAGTTTCTAGACTATCTAGAACTTCTCATTTAAAGACAAAAGATGGAAATAAAAAGATCCAAGCATTTCACACATGCATTATCAGAAATAAATTAATAACAAGTCAATCGAAGGAACTGTTAAGAGGGCTGACAACGACATGGTTTAAGAGTTAGATTCAAAGGAGGAGAGTGAAGTAGAGAAGTTTAGGGAGGGAATAACTATCATGAGTGGAGCCAAGAGAAAGAGCATGCAAAAAAGGGTCAGAATTGAAGGAACAGAGTCTGATTGTTTAGCGAGACAAGACGATTGTAGGTCCTGTAATGATACTATGTCTTTATGAGATGTATTTTGTCCTTTTTTTTGAAGAGAAGTTTTATGTCAGAGGTGGCGAACAGCCTATTTTAATCCAATAAAGTAAACAACTTGTGAGACCTTGGGTTTTTTTTACAGTTGGACCAATATCAGCAGCCTGAATGGGTGGGTTCAGGATTTTCAGTTTTTAGTTTTTCAGTAACAGTTGCTGGGATCTTGAAGCTGGGTTTGAAGCTGCTATAATAGTGTGTATATATAATCTGAACACCTTGTTGGAGAGGTTCAATTTGATAGCTGTGTAATAATTGATGTGGGACATGACAACATATTAATGACTTCAGGGAAGAAAGGAAGTTTGGGATAGTGTGATAAGTATCTCAAGATACGGATGACAGTATTAATGCTTGGTTTAAACAGCAACAAGATAAACAGTACCATGGGGTGGCATGGTGGCTCAGTGGTTAGCACTGCTGCCTCACAGCTCCAGGGTCCCAGGTTCAATTCCAGCCTTGCGTGAATTTTGCACATTCTCCCCGTGTCTGTGTGGGTTTCCGCCCACAATCCAAAGATGTGCAGGTCAGGTGAATTGGCCATGCTAAATTGCCTGTAGTGTTAGGTGCATTAGTCAGAGGGAAATGGGTCTGCGTGGGTTACTCTTCGGAGGGTCGGTGTGGACTGGTTGGGCCCAAGGGCCTGTTTCCACACTGTAGGGAATCTAATCTAATCTAATAAAAAAACCCTATCAAAATAAATGTAAACTTTGACATCACTTAACGTTCCAACCCATTGGGGGATGTTCTGTTTCTAGCTGTTCTCTTCTGTCCTCTGATTGGCAAATCTCATGTTTCTTTTTCTCAATGAATGCTATACAGCAAATGTCTTCCTCCAGCAAGCTTTATACATTTATGCTAATTTGTGCAACTCAGACACTCCCCACCTCATCTGAGACCATGTAATCCACTCAGGTGGCAAAATTCTGGAAAGCTTGCTATTCTTGTATGTGTGTGGGAATTTCTTAAAAAGGGAAGGGTGCATAAAAGATTTACAAGGATATTACCGAGACTGGAGGGTTTGAATTAAAAGGAGAGCCTGGATAGGCTAGATAGGTTGAGGGGTGACCTTATAGAGGTTTATAAAATCATGAGGGGCATGAATAGGGTGAACAGTCTGTGTGTTTTCCCCAGGGAGTCCAAAACTAAAGGGCATAGGTTCAACGTGAGAAGAGAAAGCTTTACAAGGGACCTGAGGGCAACCTTTTCACTGCCAGAGGTAGTGGTAAGTGCAGATACAGTAATGACCTTAAAAAGACATTTGGACAGGTACTTAGATAGGAAAGATCTAAGACATTAAGGGCCAAATGCAGACAAATGGGACTAGGTCAGTTTTTAATGTCTTTTGGATCAACATGGTGGCTCAATGGTTCACACTGCTGCCTCACAGCACCAGGGACCCAGGTTCAATTCCAGCCGCGGGTGACAGTGTGGAGTTTGCACATTCCCCCCATGTCTGTGTGGGTTTCCTCCCACAGTCCACAGATGTGCAGGTCAGGTGAATTGGCCATGCTAAATTGCCTGTAGAGTTAGGTGCATTAGTCAGGGAAATGGGTCTGGGTGGGTTACTTCTCAAAGGGTCAGTGTGGACTAGTTGGGCCGAAGGGCTTGTTTCCACCCTACAGGGAATCTAATCAAACGGGTCTGTTTCCACGCTGTATAATTCTATGACTCTCTAATTGCACAATACAACATAAACATCCAGCCTGTGGAAGAGAAAACATTTCCCTTCTGTGAGTGAAGCAGTAAAAGAACGTTCCAAGAAGGTAACTATTCTCTATCTGTTGGCAAATTACCTTCTGAGAAAGAAAGAGGAAAGAGGCAGAAATGATGAATATTCAACTAGTGAATGAAAGATTGAAAATTAGTGTGCCCACAACCTTACGTTCTCTTCAACAGTCAAAATCAACCAGAAGGAAACTAATGGAAAACCTCTCATTGATGCTCATAACATGGACTGCCTTCCATTTGTTTCTTTCCCACCCATAACATTTGTGACTTGAATTGTCTCTTTTTGTGCCTGTTTGTATGTGTGTGGGAATTTCTTATGCAGTAGAGTTATGTTGTAGAGAGTTGTCAGTCCATGATTCATGTTTCTGTTTCCTGCCATCAGTTACTGCGGGAGAAAATCTGCTTCCCTGTCCACCCACAGCATGGCCACAAAGAACGTAAGGAACCATGTCTGCCTAAGCCACAACAGAAACTACCCAGAGTGCCCCAGCCTTGACCAAACAGGCTAACTAAGACACTAGGCAGCAAACAGGAGATGACTCAAGCCACTTCCCAAGACAGCCCGACAATAGACTTCCTAGCCCTCAGTAAGCACAACCGCTCCTGAAGCCCTAAGGGCAGCCTCCCTCCACGCACATACTGGACAAAGGGTTGCTCAGACTGAAAGGCACCAAGGTACCTTGCTTGCGGACTAACCACAATGGAAACCCATCGATGCCAGGATAAGAAACATAAGAAACAGGATAAGTGGGCGGCACGGTGGCACAGTGGTTAGCACTGCTGCCTCACAGCGCCTGAGACCCGGGTTCAATTCCCGCCTCAGGCGACTGACTGTGTGGAGTTTGCACATTCTCCCCGTGTCTGCGTGGGTTTCCTCCGGGTGCTCCGGTTTCCTCCCACAGTCGAAAGATGTGCAGGTCAGGTGAATTGGCCATGCTAAATTGCCCGTAGTGTTAGGTAAGGGGTAAATGTAGGGGTATGGGTGGGTTGTGCTTCGGCGGGTCGGTGTGGACATGTTGGGCCGAAGGGCCTGTTTCCACACTGTAATGTAATCTAATCTAATTAACACCTACTCTCACTGAGGATCACAATCTCCTAACTCAATCACTGACTGATTGCTGCTACTGGATGTCTGATGGTCCTCCCATTGATTGTGTTTTACTCTTGATTGTACTCTAATTCACACCACATTACTGTACCCCTATAAAACTACCTGGGCCCACTGCTCAAGGGAGAGAACCCTTAGTCTACCTGTACAGACAGTCAGTTCTGTGTCAGCCTAGTCAATATCTCTTCCAGTGATATAGCTTGTAATAAACAGCTTGTCATTTTCACCTGATCCATACTTGGGTGGTCTCTGTTCAATTGGGTATTTCTCTGACAGTTCCAATCAATCTGTTTACAATCTATCGTTGTTTTCTTAATAAGCACGCAAACCTGATGAGTGTATCTTTTCACCTGGATTTGTCCGTCAGGTATATTGGGGACTTTGGCTAATCTCATGAAATCTTTTCACATTTGGGATGACTCTGGGGGTGTGGGGGGGTTCGGGCTTGGTTTCCAGAATATTCCCAGTGAATTGTGACATGAGTTTTTTCTCATATCCTAATGTTTTCCTCCTTATTAATCTTTTAGTCACCTTTAGCTATTCTTTATATTCAGTCCAAGCTTCTGACCTGCCACCCAGCTGTGCATAATTATGAGCTTTTTCTTTAACTTTGACTTTAAATTATAGCTTTAACTTGTTAGTGGACCACAAATTGTGTGTCCACCTCTACAATTTTTTTTCTTTCTTATTGGAATGTATCTATTCTGTATATTCTCAAATGTTTCCTTAAATGTCATCCACATCCCTTAATCTAACTTACTAATTCACTTACAATTATAGAGTCATAGAGATGTACAGCATGGAAACAGACCCTTCAGTCCAACCCGCCCATGCCGACCAGATATCCCTACCCAATCTAGTCCCACCTGCCAGCACCTGGCCCATATCCCTCCAAACCCTTCCTATTCATGTACCAGCCTCCACCACTTCCTCTGGCAGCTCGTTCCATGCACGTACCACCCTCTGTGTGGAAAAAGTTGCCCCTTAGGTCTCTTTCATACCTTTCCCCTCTTACCCTAAACCTATGCCCTCTAGTTCTGGACTCCCCGACCCCAGGGAAAAGACTTTGTCTATTTATCCTATCTATGCCCCTCATAATTTTGTAAACCTCTATAAGGTCACCCCTCAGCCTCCAACGCTCCAGGGAAAACAGCCCCGGCCTGTTCAGCCTCTCAAATCCTCCAACCCTGGCAACATCCTTGTAAATCTTTTCTGAACCCTTTCAAGTTTCACAACATCTTTCCGATAGGAAGGAGACCAGAATTGCATGCAATATTCCAACAGTGGCCTAACCCATGTCCTGTACAGCTGCAATGACTTCAATTGGCTCCACTTTCAGATCCTCAAAATGGCCCTTATTTAAGTTAAAATAAATTAAGCCTTGGACACTCTTTTCTCCTTCAAACTGAATGTAAAATTTAATCATACTACGACTACTGGTACCTAGAAGCAACTTCACTATGATGTTATTAATTATTCCTATCTTGTTATACAACACAGCTCAAATACCTTGCTTTCTAGTTTGCTGTAGAAAGTACTATCCTGAACTGTCCATCAAGATTAGCTCTGTCCAATTGACTTGTTTAATCAAAATGCAGATTGTAATCACCCATGATCATTACTATACCTTTCCCAAAAGTTCCCACTATTTCTTCCTTTATAGTCCAGGAGACATGGTGATTTGTTGCCTTTATCATTTCTCATTTTAACCCAGATTGTTACTATACCCTTGTTATCTCTCTGTCATAACATTAATTAAAAGAGACATCCCTTTTCTACCGTCCTGCCATTTCTAAATATCAAGCACCCGTTAATATTCAAATGTCTATCCATATTGTCCTCCAATGTGTCTCTGCAGTGGCTCTCAGATCAAACTTAATTATTTCTATTCATGCCCTCAGTTCATCTGTTTTGTTTTGAATGCTTTGTGCATTCAGATAAAGACTTTAGTTCTAATTAATTTTGCAACCTTACTTGTTGACTCGAGATTGGTCTTGCCACACTTGCAAAGTTTCTGACTGATAAAAGAGGTGCATTTGCCAAAGCTGAGTTTGTTTGTGAAAATATGAACTTTATGGAAATGCAAACCATATCTGCAGGTCCTTTCAGCTCTGAACTTTGAGAAAGGAATCAATGCAGTGATCAATGAAATTTTAGCTAATTAATCAGAATGCAAGTTGACAACTATCCCATTGTGGGAAGTTCGTGCAAAGAATTATAGCAGGATTTGGGCCCTAAAAATCCCAAATTATCTTCTGTGCTGTACAATGGAGCTCCTGTTGTAGAAGATGTGACAATTAGTTCAGTTTTATCTGAACATTTGAATGCTTTACATGCAGGGAGATGGGTTTTCACCAGGCCTGAAGTGTCAGAGTTCTGAGGTACCATATAACATCTCAGAAGACATCAATAGACATGATTTTACTCAGATTTGGTTTTGTAAAATTAAAGCGCCATTGGAAATAGTTTGGACCTGGTAAGGCAATAGATTCTTATTGTAAGTCTGTACTTATCAATTGTGGTAATCAAACTGTTAAGGTTTATTCTTCACGAGTAATTGGAATTAATTAAAAAGCCTCAAACTCACAGCAGCTGATAGACCACAAAACAGAGCAGCAGAAACAGGCCATTCCATCCATCGAGCCTATCAATGAGATCATGGCTGATGTGATGATCCTCACGTCCATTTCCCTGCCCATTCCCCATAACCCTTGATTCCCTGTCAGATCAAAAGGCTGTATAAAGCCTTAAATGTAACTAATGACCCAGCGACAGCCCTCTGTGGTAAAGAATTCCACAAATTTCCTATCCTCTAGGAGAAGAAAGATCACCTCATCTCTGGCTTAAAAAGGTGACCCCTAACTCTCAGATTTTGCCCTCTGGTCCTAAACTCTCCCACAAGGGGAAACATCCTTTTGGCATTGTTCCTGGCACATCCCCATTAGAATCTTGTATGTTTTAATAAGGTCGCCTCTCAATCTTCTAAATTCCAATGAGTACGGGCCCAACCTACTCAACCTTTCCACATAGGACTCTTCCCCCAGGCCCAAAATCAGCCTAATAATCCTTCTCCGGACTGCCTCCACTGCCAGGTTATCTTTCCTTAGATAAGAAATAAGAACTTGGAACAGAAGATGGCAATTCATCCCTCGAGCCTGTTCTGCTGTTTGATAGATCTTACCTCAGGCTCAATTCCATTTTTCTGCTCAATCTCCATAACCCTTCTACCAATTACGAATTAAAAATCTATCCCCTCCTTAAATTTACTAAATGTCCTGGCACCCACTGCACTCTAGGGCAGTGAATTCCATAGATTCATGACCCTTTGAGAGATGCAATTTCTCAACATGTCCGTTTTAAATCTGTTACATCTTACCATAAAACTATGACCTTTCATTCTAGATTGCCGCATGTCTACTTTGTCAATCCCAGTCAGCACCTTACATTAATTAGCTCCCGTCTCACTCTTCTAAACTCGAGAGTATCGGTCTAAACTGCCCTTTTGGTCTTATTTCCTGCTCAATTTGTACGTTAACTTTTATGATTTATACACAAAGACTCCCAGATCCCTCTATGCTGTAGCTTTCTGCATTTAAATAATCTTCAGCTCCTCTATTCTTGCTGCCCAAGTTCATAACCTCTCATTTTCCCCACATTATATTTGATCTGCCAAGTTTTTGTCCACTCACTTAACCTGTCCATATCCCTGCACAAACTCTTTGGTGTCATCCTCTTCCCGTATTTTTATATCATTCACAAATTTGGCTATAGTACATTCACTTTCCTCATCCAGTCCTTAATATAAATTGTAAATAAAAATAAACAAGGCACCTTAAACCTCAAACATTTATGTGATAAAAGATCCCAGGAAACCAGAACCAGATCGTGGAAAAACTATCACATCGTTCCGAGTGAGTGCTCAGCTGATATGAAGAGAGGTCTAGCAAACAAGGGATGTAACAACTGTAGAACATGCAAGAAAAGCTACTGGCAAGTTTAAATATCTATTGAAGATTCGGGAACATGAGTAAAAGGCAAAGTCCATGGACTAGCAGAATGGAGTGAGGAAATGGAATGAATGGACTATTTGTATTGATGATGGGTTTAAAAGTGACTCTTGTGTTGGAAAACAGTCAAATAAGCAGAGGAAGAGCCTTCAGTGGTGCAAGAGAAAGTTCTTGTAATAGCAGTTTCAACAGATGGAACAGTGCAAACAAAGGTTGTGGTCTGAATAGATTACACAGCAGACCATTCCAGGAACAAAAATCAACACTACAAGTCCTTCTGAGCATGGTTATTTAGTAATTGCCTAAAACATTGAGACTAAATTAATAAGAGAGACAAAAATGGAGGAAATTAGTTCAAGAGTTTGGAGTTTATTCTGAGATACCAGGTAAGCAGCAGCCCACCTTTGTCTTTTGTACTGATGTGGGTTTAGCTCTTCCAGCTACATCGATGGAAGTATAGATGGGTAAAGGTAAAGTCATCGCTGTCTCAGAGGATCACAAGGTTGTTGTCTCACTGGCGAGAGAGACAGACAGACAGACAAAAACAGAGACAGAGACAGACACAGAGACGGAGACAGAACTGTTGGTGATTTATTCACCATGCTTCAGATGAGGGGAGAGGTTCAGAAGGAGACCTTAGCCAGTGCAGGAATTGAATCCACGCTATTGACATCACTGTGCATTAGAAACCAGCATTCTAGCGAACTTAATTAACCTGTCTGCCATATCTAAATTAATAATTCAGGTTATTTAGGCTTGTTGACAAGCCCATTAACCCAAATAATATTTTGACCACACCAAATTACAGGTGAGAGTTGGCAGGGCTTTTTATGGAGGCCTACGTAAGCAGCTGGAATCTTTCAGCAGCATGGTGCCTCAGTGGTTGGCACTGCTGCCCCACAGTGTCAGGGACCTACATTCCGTTCCACCTTGGGCGACTGTCTATGTGGAGTTTGCAAGTTCTCCAGGTCTGTGTGGCTTTCCTTTGGGTACTCTGGTTTCCTCCCACAGTTTAAATTTGTGCAGGCTTGGTGGATTGGCTATGCTGAATTTCCCATAGTAATCCAGGGCTACGTAGGCTAATTGGATTAGCCATGGGACATGCAGGGTTATAGGGTAGGTCTGGATGGGATGCTCTTCAGAGGGTCAGTGTGGACTCAATGGCCCGCTCCCACACTGTAGGGATTCTATGGCTCAAGGGCACCCCAAACCCACCTCCAGCCAAGATGTCACCTCCTCCTTTTAGATTGCACTGTTTATCTCAGAGAAGCAGGCACTACCCACTGCTCACCCTCTCCATGCCGTGGCAGCTTCCTCACGCTGAAACCTCAGGATTTACCTTCTTGGCAAAGCCATGTTCCACTTTGGGCTCTTTCCTGCAGCCTGAGCAGTGTACAATACTCAGCTCTGATGCTGCCAGGAGTGATGGCCAATCAGATTGGCTAGCAGCTCCTGTTTCCCACTGAGAGCTGGATTACCCACTTTTAAACATCTAACCCACCTCTGGCATGTTGTGGTTGTGGGGCAAGCTTTTTTTTCACCTGTCTTCCCTTCTGAGGTGCGAGCAGTCTACTGCAGTGCAGTGAATATACAGTGTAGAGGATACACAGTTGAGTGGGTATATAGGATAAGTTGCTAATGATGCATACAATGTAGAGGGCACACAATGCAGCAGATGTACATTCTGAACAGCACTGCAGGTACACTGCCAGTGGCTGCACAAGATGGTGTGCAAAAAAATGTTTTCATGGTCCAATGGCTATATAGTGCATTTGTGCACAGTGCTGAGTGTATGGAGCTCTGGATAGATCATTGTTAAAAATCACACAACACCAGGTTATAGTCCAACAGGTTTATTTGGAAGTACAAGCTTTCGGAGTGCCACTCCTTCAGGAGGTGGTTGTGATGAAGGAGCAGCGCTCCAAAATCTAGCGCTTCCAAATAAACCAGTTGGACTCTAACATAGTGCTGTGTGATTTTTAACTTTGTACACCCCAGTCCAACACCAGCTCCTCCACATCATGGATACATCATGGAATACTAACTTTATGCTCTGCATGTACAGTACCACCAGTGGAAGGTACAATGGGTGTAGAATGGAAGCTCTAAGTGCATAGTACTGTATTACACTCCAACCTTCTATTGACCTGAGCAATTAATTTTGTGCGTTACTGATTAATACAGAGCAGGAATTCCCACCTTGTGACTGTACAACTGCCCTTTCATCCCTTGAATAAACAGATAAATCTCATAATCAAACCTCCATCCTCATCCTATTCCCATGTTGTCATGGGGAGAGGTAATGGCATAGTCGTCTTATCTCTAGACTGTTAATCCAGAGACCCAGGTTCAAATCCCGCCATGGCATCTGAATTCATTTTTTAAAAATCTGGAATCAGTCTAAATGATGACCTATGAACCAATGCCAACGGTCAGAAAAACCCATCTGGTTCACTAATGTCCTTCAGGGAAGGAAACTGCTGTCCTTACCTGGTCTGGCCTACATGTGACTCCAGATTCTTAACAGTTCCCTAGGATGGGCAATAAATGCTGGCCTAGTCAGCTGCCCCCTTATCCTATGAACAAATTAAAAATAAAACATACATACCCTTGGCTCTTGTCTCAGTGTCCAAAGGTCAAGGAGAGTTGTAAGCACTGTATCAAGGCTGACACTTCAATGGCGTATTAAGGGTGCACAGCCTGGGCAAAGTCTCAACTGAGACATTAAAACTTTCAACTGAACATAAAAGATCCCACAGCGCAGTTCAAAGAAGATCAAGGGAGATCATCCTAGGTGTCCCATCGGGCTATCTGGTTATTACCACATTGAAAGCTATGAGATCTTACTGCACAGAAACTGGCTGCTATATTTCCCTACATTACACTTGTCACTAAACTTCAAACATGCTGCATTGGCTGGGAAGGAACGTCCTGAGGTCCACAAAGAAGGCATCATGTAAATACTTGTTAACTTGTTACCATCAAAAAAGAAATGGATTGAATCTTTTGAGCTGATCATAGTAACACACTTTATTCAGGTGCATGTTAAACTACTCACAAAATCAGTTACAAAAATAGTTTTAGATTGATAAAACAAAACCACACAGACATCCGGATGCAGCCTGGATGGACCAGTGACAGGCTACAAATCCACATTTAGTAACGACTGGTTTCAACTATAACGTTGTCAAAGGCAAAAAAAAAAGATTGAGAAGTACCAACATAGCATGCAACTCGGGCCACAAACGTACATCTGCAGGCTGTTATTGCAAAGGTGCCCAGTGGCCGAGACATAAACAGACGGAATAATTAAAAGCAGGAGAAGCTAAAATACAGAGCAGCATCATTTACAGAGCACCCTTTAGAGATGCAACATTTCAGGATGTTGACCCTCCAGCACCAACCATTACAATTCAGATTTCAGCTTCATTTCACCTTTTGACCAGAACCTCAACTCCTATCTGTTTGTAAGCAACTGACAGATTGAATAAAAACTGGAATTTATCCGTACAAAACTTTGATTTAAATCAAGCAGATTGCACCAACAAAACTGTGAAGGTTATTTTGATTTTGCTTAAATTCAAAACAGTTCCCCCGATTCAGGGAAGGCTGCAGGAAAAGCAAAGTTGTTTCTGAGTTTGGTGAATATGTCAAGTACTCATTAAAAGTGAGGGATAAGTGATAACTGTCACCTGAAGTATCAAACTGGTTGGGGGGGGGGGGGGGTGAGGGGGTGGAGTGGAGCTGTACAAGAAACAACTGCAACCTGAACTTTCCTTGACTCCATGTCAAGTAAGTGCTGAAAACCCAAAATCAGGACATCAGGCTTGAATCACAGATTCCCCACAATGTGGAAGCAGACCATTCGGCCTATCGAGGTCCACGAACCCTCTGAACAGCATCCCATCCAGACCCACCCCACCACCCTATCCCTGCATTTCCCATGTCTAATCCACCTAGCCCACACAACATAACGGGCAACTTAGCGTGGCCAATCCACCTAACTTACACATCTGAGAAAGGATCACCGGACCCGAAACGTTAACTCCTGATTTCTCTTCACAGCTGCTGCCAGGCCTGCTGAGCTATTCCAGCAACTTCTGTCTTTGTTTCTGCACATCTTTGGACTGTGGGAAGAAACCGGAGCACTCGGACATAATCCATGCAGACACAGGGAGAATGTGCAAACTCCACACAGATGGTCACCTGAGGATGGAATCGAATCTGGGACCCTACTGCTGTGAGGCAGCAGTGCTAACCATTGAACCACCCCAAATAAATTGGCTGAAAATTGTTCTTCCTTCCACCAACCTCCCCAATGGTTTCTTTATGTGACATTCCTTCTAAGTCTCTACTAATGGGTAATGCTTCTCTTACATGGGAAGTGAGCATGTTGAGACTGTTCAAACATATTGCATATTGAATTTTGTTGTTGACAATGTGGGAGAAAGGATCTGCTCTGGTCTTTGAAGATGGATCAGAATCCTGGATTTCAGAGCAGAAGAGTGAAGACAGTAACCCACTGGATTCCCCCATATCCCTCTTTACATGGAACTGAGAGATTAAACAACAATAACAGTGCTCTCATCATAAAGAGAGGAGTATTCCATCTTACTTATGGTGCTATCATTTGCATGTTGGAAGTGGCCCTAGTAACTGGTGACACACATTTTCTTCCAAGCAGAAGGAAAAGCTTTTGCTGACATCCGCACCTAAGTGCCTCAGAAATCAGTTACTAGTTCCTGATTGCATCAAAGAGCTTACAATGGCAGATTCTAAAAAGCCCAATTGCCCTTTAAGATCACCAAAATATAATTTCTTAAACAAAAGAAAGTGAAAAAGAATCTGTCAAATGTAGGCTTTGAGATCAGGGGATTTCTTTACAAACAGTAGCTTCCTCTATTAACCCGACCGTGGATCTTTCTATACTAAACAGAGTGGTCTTTACTGTTCATGTATTATGCAAAAGGTCCACAACCTTTGAAATCCAAATAGCATTATAATACCCTTGTTAGCTTCTTCAACCAGTTAGTATGAAGAAGAAGCTGATAATAGGTTGGACGAGCAACAACTGGGAATATGCAAAGAAAATCCAAACGTTGTTGAAACCCAGGAGTAAAAGAATTGACACACAGCAAAATAGTTATATCCTTCACAAGCTTACAAATCATGCTCATCATCGACACAACTGCACTGCAGGTCATTGCTAAATCCCCATCTTTTAAGACAAGTTTTTTTTTTAAATGAACACTGGCCACAAATGTGTAACATATTATAATGATTGTCCAGTTCTCTCCATCGCACAATACAAGTTGCATTTTTGTACAATTCATCCCTAATAATACCAGCACGTAGTTTTCACATAAAACCAAAGATGCTTAAAAACTACCATGTCCACTATAATAACAAATAGGAACCATTGGCATAAAACTTGTGCCTTGTATCGGGAACACATGTAGAACTGGTTCTCCACTCGTGAGGCAAATCGTGTTTCATGAGACTGTGAGGAGTTCCTCGGTTTCTCTCAGAAGAACCACCTGAAAGCTTCCCCTCCACCGGGGACGATTACCCTCTATGAAAGGAAAGGAAAGAAAAGTTTGATTAATCATGAGAAGTGGAAAATAAATTCTTTTTCTCGACGAGTAGTCAAGAAATTGGAACGTCCACAAACCGACAGGCCACGATGTGAACACTCCTTACACCAATGTCACCAATTCCACAGTAACTATCAGACCGATTACTCCTGTACCATGGCAGGATTTTACAGCTTCCCAGAGCCCAGACTAAATGAAGAAGGAGCAGTGCTCCGAAAGCTGGTGCTTCCAATTAAAACTGTTGGACTATAACCTGGTGTTGTGTGACTTTTAACTTTGTCCACCCCGGCCCAACATCGGCATCTCCAAATCAAACTAAAACTGGTGGAAGAGGCAAAAACAGAAATTGCTGGAAAAGCTCAGCAGGTCTGGCAGCATCCGTGGAGAGCAATCAGAGTTAACATTTCAGGTTGAGTGACACTTCCTCAGAATTCAGTTCAAAACAAGTGAAGGGGGATTGGTCAAACCCATGGTCACACACAGGGAGTGTACTGGATGTTAATTCAGAAATCAGCTCCACTTGCTGAAAATGCGCACAGTGTTCCACAAACCCTGCACCTTCTCAAGCAACCACTCGGCTCATTTCAATGTTCAAGCCCAAAGTAGAAGCCATAAGTCACTGATCAGGCAGTGTTTGTGAAGTCAGGTTAACGCTATATGTGTACTTGAGTCAACGCTGATGAATGTTACCCAGACAAGAGGTTGGTGTTAACTACATGGCTTATGGTGGAGTTAGAGCAACTTTCAGACTGGGAGCTCAAATCCCATCAAGGCAATTTTTGAAATCAAATTGGAACAGCAGCAGAAAATGACCCTGAAACCTGGGTTTACGTAAAAAGATAAAGAGCTCACTCACGCAGTTTCAAAAAGAGAGCCCGCAGTCCTATCTCGTGTGGCCACACATGAGTCCAGGTCCACACAAAGTGGTTACATTTCAGTGCCCTTACCATATGGGACTTGTGTTGTTGAAAAACGAATTGGGGATCATTTTGACTTTATCATCCACCAGGAAGAAAGAGCACCACACACTGAGTTCAATGCTTAAAAGAATGATTGACAACTTTTAATTCATTCATGAGATGTGGCCTGGCATTTATTAGGTAAAAACAATGACTGCAGATGCTGGAAACCAGATTCTGGATCAGTGGTGCTGGAAGAGCACAGCAATTCAGGCAGCATCCGAGGACAGGCAAAATCGACGTTTCGGGCAAAAGCCCTTCATCAGGAATAAAGGCAGAGAGCCTGAAGCGTGGAGAGATAAGCTAGAGGAGGGTGGGGGTGGGGAGAGAGTGGCATAGAATACAATAGGTCAGTGGGGAAGGAGATGAAGGTGATAGGTCAGGGAGGAGAGGGTGGAGTGGATAGGTGGAAAAGGAGCTGGGCAGGTCGGACAAGTCCGGACAGGTCAGGGGATCGAGTTGCTGGAGGTTAGAAGCTAGGATGAGGTGGGGGAAGGGGAAATGAGGAAACTGTTGAAATCCACATTGATGCCCTGGGGTTGAAGTGTTCCGAGGCGGAAGATGAGGCGTTCTTCCTCCAGGCGTCTGGTGGTGAGGGAGCGGCGGTGGAGGAGGCCCAGCATCTCCATATCCTCGGCAGAGTGGGAGGGGGAGTTGAAATGTTGAGCCACTGGGCGATTTGGTTGATTGGTGCGGGTGTCTCGGAGATGTTCCCTAAAGCGCTCTGCTAGGAGGCGCCCAGTCTCCCCAATGTAGAGGAGACCACATCGGGAGCAACGGATACAATAAATGATATTGGTGGATGTGCAGGTAAAACTTTGATGGATGTGGAAAGCTCCTTTGGGGCCTTGGATAGAGGTGAGGGAGGAGGTGTGGGCGCAGGTTTTACAGTTCCTGCGGTGGCAGGGGAAAGTGCCAGGATGGGAGGGTGGGTCGTAGGGGGGCGTGGACCTGACCAGGTAGTCACGGAGGGAACGGTCTTTGCGGAAGGCGGAGAGGGGTGGGGAGGGAAATATATCCCTGGTGGTGGGGTCTGTTTGGAGGTGGCGGAAATGTCGGCAGATGATTTGGTTTATGCGAAGGTTGGTAGGGTGGAAGGTGAGCACCAGGGGCGTTCTGTCCTTGTTGCGGTTGGAGGGGTTGGGTCTGAGGGCGGAGGTGCGGGATGTGGATGAGATGCGTTGGAGGGCATCTTTAACCACGTGGGAAGGGAAATTGCGGTCTCTAAAGAAGGAGGCCATCTGGTGTGTTCTATGGTGGAACCGCTCCTCCTGGGAGCAGATACGGTGGAGGCGGAGGAATTGGGAATACGGGATGGCATTTTTGCAAGAGGTAGGGTGGGAAGAGGTGTAATCCAGGTAGCTGTGGGAGTCGGTGGGTTTGTAGAAGATGTCAGTGTCAAGTCGGTCATCACTGATGGAGATGGAGAGGTCCAGGAAGGGGAGGGAGGTGTCAGAGATGGTCCAGGTAAATTTAAGGTCAGGGTGGAATGTGTTGGTGAAGTTGATGAATTGCTCAACCTCCTCGCGGGAGCACGAGGTGGCGCCAATGCAATCATCAATGTAGCGGAGGAAGAGGTGGGGAGTGGTGCCGGTGTAATTACGGAAGATCAACTGCTCTACGTAGCCAACAAAGAGACAGGCATAGCTGGGGCCCATACGTGTGCCCATGGCTACCCCTTTGGTCTAGAGGAAGTGGGAGGATTCAAAGGAGAAATTGTTAAGGGTGAGGACCAGTTCGGCCAAACGAATGAGAGTGTCGGTGGAGGGGTACTGTTGGGAACGTCTGGAGAGGAAAAAACGGAGGGCTTGGAGGCCCTGGTCATGGCGGATGGAGGTGTAGAGGGATTGGATATCCATGGTGAAGATGAGGCGTTGGGGGCCGGGGAAACAGAAGTCTTGGAGGAGGTGGAGGGCATGGGTGGTGTCTCGAATGTATGTGGGGAGTTCCTGGACTAGGGGGGATAGGACAGTGTCGAGGTAGGTAGAGATGAGTTCAGTGGGGCAGGAGCATGCTGAGACAATGGGTCGGCCAGGGTGGTCAGGCTTGTGGATCTTGGGAAGGAGGTAGAACCGGGCAGTGCGGGGTTCCCGGACTATGAGGTTGGAAGCTGTGGGTGGGAGATCTCCTGAGGTGATGAGGTTCTGTATGGTCTGGGAGATGATGGTTTGGTGATGGGGGGTGGGGTCATGGTCAAGGGGGCGGTAGGAAGAGGTGTCCTCGAGTTGGCGTTTGGCTTCAGCGATGTAGAGGTCAGTGCGCCAGACTACCACTGCGCCCCCTTTGTCCGCTGGCTTGATGGTGAGGTCAGGATTGGAGCAGAGGGATTGGAGGGCTGCGCGTTGTGAGGGTGAGAGGTTGGAGTGGGGGAGGGGGGTCAACAGGTTGAGGCGGTTAATGTCCCGGCGGCAGTTGGAAATGAAGAGGTCGAGGGCAGGTAATAGGCCAGCGCGGGGTGTCCAGGTGGATGCAGTGTGTTGGAGGTGGGCGAAGGGGTCCTCGGAAGGTGGGCGGGAGTCCTGATTATGAAAGTAAGCTCGGAGGCGGAGGCGACGGAAGAATTGTTCGATGTCACGGCGTGTATTAAATTCATTGATGCGTGGACGGAGGGGGACGAAGGTGAGTCCTTTGCTGAGGACTGATCGTTCGTCCTCAGTGAGGGGGAAGTCTGGGGGGATGGTGAAAACTCGGCAGGGCTGGGAGCTGGTGTGGGTGTAGAGCTGGGAGTGGGGTCGGAGCCAGTACCTGGAGTGGGTGTGATGGTGGGGGGAATGGGGATAGAGTCATGAGCAGGGGTAATGTTCCCCTCGGGGTTCTGGGGGGGTGGGGATAGTGACAGTGGGGTCTGTGGGGGGCGTGTCAGCAGAATGCAGGAGAATGGCGCTGGTGGGGTCGGAAGTGGTTGTGTGGCATCGGCAATGATGTGAGGGCCGGAAGTGGCTGTGGGAGTGGCCATGATGGGGGCAGAAGTGACATCATCATGTGTGGCATCGGCAATGATGTGAGGGCCGGAAGTGGCTGTGTTGTGTGGCATCGGCAATGATGTGAGGGCCGGATGTCCACGCCCCCTACGACCCACCCTCCCATCCTGGCACTTTCCCCTGCCACCGCAGGAACTGTAAAACCTGCGCCCACACCTCCTCCCTCACCTCTATCCAAGGCCCCAAAGGAGCTTTCCACATCCATCAAAGTTTTACCTGCACATCCACCAATATCATTTATTGTATCCGTTGCTCCCGATGCGGTCTCCTCTACATTGGGGAGACTGGGCGCCTCCTAGCAGAGCGCTTTAGGGAACATCTCCGAGACACCCGCACCAATCAACCAAATCGCCCAGTGGCTCAACATTTCAACTCCCCCTCCCACTCTGCCGAGGATATGGAGATGCTGGGCCTCCTCCACCGCCGCTCCCTCACCACCAGACGCCTGGAGGAAGAACGCCTCATCTTCCGCCTCGGAACACTTCAACCCCAGGCATCAATGTGGATTTCAACAGTTTCCTCATTTCCCCTTCCCCCACCTCATCCTAGCTTCTAACCTCCAGCAACTCGATCCCCTGACCTGTCCGGACTTGTCCGACCTGCCCAGCTCCTTTTCCACCTATCCACTCCACCCTCTCCTCCCTGACCTATCACCTTCATCTCCTTCCCCACTGACCTATTGTACTCTATGCCACTCTCTCCCCACCCCCACCCTCCTCTAGCTTATCTCTCCACGCTTCAGGCTCTCTGCCTTTATTCCTGATGAAGGGCTTTTGCCCGAAACGTCGATTTTGCCTGTCCTCGGATGCTGCCTGAATTGCTGTGCTCTTCCAGCACCACTGATCCAGAGCCTGGCATTTATTACCCATCCAGTACTGAAGTAGGTGGCATAGCTAGCACATCGCTATAGGTCTGGAGACACATAGGCCAGACGCAGACAGCAGATAGCTGATAGCAGATAGCAAATAGCAAGACATTAGTGGAAAATCGGTATTCATGACAAGCATTACAGTGTCCATTAGACTAATTTTTAATTCCAGATTTTTATTTATTGAACTCAAATTACACCTTCTTCCATTGTGGGATTCAAACCCACATTATAGGCCATGAGACATTGAGTACTTGGTCTGGTGAATTACAAAACCGCTGCTACCACTACCTACCCCTACCCTCCAGAATCATTTTAATTCATTATTCAATGTAGGATTAACAGTTTCATGTTTTTTAATGATTTGCAGAATATACAGACAGAAGCAGAATGCTTGGCTCAATCAAGGGAGCCAATGGCCGAGTGGTCTTATCACTGGACTCTTAGTCAAATGTCCTGGAGCCCTGCTTTCGAATCCCACCATGGCAGATGGTATAATTTGAATTTAATAAAAGTCTGGAATTAAGAGTCTCATGATGACCATTGTCAATTGTTGGAAAAATTGATTCACTAATGTCTTTCAGGGAAGGAAACTGCCATCCTTATCTGGTTTGGCCTATACGTGACTCCAGCCACTCCAGCCAATTTGGTTGACTCTTAACTGCCCTCCAGACAATTAGGAATGGGAAGATGCATCACCGGTGAGCCTAACATTAGTGGTGGGTAAGTTGTTGGAGGGAATCCTGAGGGTAGAATTTACATGTATCTGGCTTGAATGTAGAATACAGAGGGTGGTGGTGGAGGGTTGCCTTTCAGACTGGAGGCCTGTGACCAGTGGTGTGCCACAAAGATCAGTGCTGGGTCCACAGCTTTTTGTCATTTATATAAATAATTTGGATGCGAGCATGGCAGATATAATTAGTAAGTTTGCAAAAGACACTAAAATTGGAGGTGTAGTGGAGAGCAAAGAAGGTTACCTCAGAGTACAATGGGATCTTGATCAGATGGGCCAAGGAGTGGCCAATGGAGTTTAATTTAGATAAATGTAAGGTGCTGCGTTTTGGAAAGGCAAATCAGGACACAACTTATACATTTAATGGCAAGGTTCTACAGAGTGTTGCTGAACAAGGAGTGCAGATTCATAGCTCTTGAAAGTAGAGTCGCAGGTAGATAGGTTAGTGAAGATGGCGTTTGATTAGTTTACTTACAGTGTGGAAACAGGCCCTTCGGCCCAACAAGTCCACATTGACCCGCCGAAGCGCAACCCACCCATACCCTGACATTTACCCCTTTTACCTAACACTACGGACAATTTAGCATGGCCAATTCACCTGACCTGCACATCTTTGGACTGTGGGAGGAAACCGGAGCACCCGGAGAAATCCCACGCAGACACGGGGAGAATGTGCAAATTCCACACAGTCAGTCACCTGAGTCGGGAATTGAACCTGGGTCTCTGGCGCTGTGAGGCAGCAGTGCCGGCCACAGTTTGGTTTGCTTTCCTTTATTGGTCAGAGTATTTAGTACAGGAGTTGGGAGGTCATGTTGCGAATGTCCAGGACATTGGAATTCTGGCTACTTTTGAAATACTGTGTGCAATTCTGGTCTCCCTCTGAAAGGAAGGATGTTGTGAAATGTGAAAGGGTTCAGAAAAGATTTACAAGGATGCTGCCATGGTTGGAGGATTTGAGCTAAAGGGAAAAGCTGAATAGGCTGGAGCTGTTTTCCCTGGAGTGTCGGAGGCTGAGGGGTGACCTTATAGAGGTTTATAAAATCATGAGGGGCATGGATAGGATAAATAGACAAGACCTTTTCCCTGGGTTGGGGGAATCCAGAACTAGACGGCATAGGTTTAGGGTGAGAGGGGGAAAATATAAAGTGACCTCGGGGCAACCTTTTCAAGCAGAAGGTGGTACATGTATGGAATGAGCTGCCAGAGGATGTGGTGGAGACTGGTACAATTACAACATTTAAAAGACATCTGGACGGGTATATGAATAGGAAGGGTTTAGAGGGATATGGACCAAAAGTTGACAAGTGGGACTAGATTAGGTTAGGATATTTGGTTGGTAATGCTGAGTTGGACCGGAGGGTCTGTTTCCATGCTGCACATCTCTATGACTCTATCAGCAGCTAGAAAGGAAAAATGGAATGAAGATGGACCACCTGGCATCAACCCTGGCACATGAAACAGCAACAGAAAAAACAGCCCTTTAGACCCTGCAATATCTGGGGGCGAGTGCCAAAGTTGTGAGAGTTGTCACTGACTAGTCAAGCAACAGCCTGATATAGCCTTACTCTCAGGATCATACCTTACGGGCAATGTCTTTGACACCATCCTTACCATCCCTGCTCCACTAGCAAGATAGACCTAGCAGAAGGGTTGGCATAGTGGTATACAGTCAGGAGAGAATTGTCCTTGGGGTCCTGACCATTGATTCCGGACCTCAAAGCCTCCCTTGGCTGATGACTCTATGCTTCATGTTGAGCAACACTTGGAGGAAGCACTGAGGGTGGCAAGGGTAAAAATAATGTATTCTAGACTAGAGTGGTGCTGGAAAAGCACAGCAGTTCAGGCAGCATCCGAGGAGCAGGAAAATCGATGTTTCAGGCAAAAGCCCTTCATCAGGAATTGAGGCTTGGCTTTTGCCCGAAACGTCGATTTTCCTGCTCCTCGGATGCTGCCTGAACTGCTGTGCTTTTCCAGCACCACTCTAATCTAGAATCTGGTTTCCTTGTTTTTACCTAAAAATAATGTACACTGGGGTTGGGGATTTCAATGCCCATCACTAAGAGTGGCTCAGCAGCTGTACTACTGATCAAGCTGATTGGGTCCTAAAAGAAATAACTGCTAGACTGGGTCTGCAGTAGGTGGTGAGGGAACCAACAAGAGGGCAAAACATACTTGACCTCATCCTTACCAATCTGCCAGCTGCAGATGCATGTGTCCATAACAGTATCGGTAAGAGTAACCACATTCCTTGTGGAGACGAAGTCCCACCTTCACATTGAGAATACCTTCCATCATGTTGTATGGCACCATGTTAAACTGGACAGACTTCGAACAGATCTAGCAACTCCAGAATGGGCATCCATGAGGCGCTGTGGCCCATCAACCGCAGCAGAATTATACTCCAGCACAATCTGTAACCTTATAGTCCAGCAATCCCCCATTCAACCATTCCCATCAAGACGGGGGATCAACCCTGGTTCAATGAAGAGTACGGGAGGCAGCACCAAGCATATCTAAACATTTGGTCTTAAGTCTGGTGAAGCTACCAAACAGGGCTATTCGCAAGTTTTAGGCAGCTAAATGATTCCTCAAACAGTGGATGAGACCGAAGTTCTGAAGTCCTGGGCACATCCAGTCATGAATGGTGGTGGTCAATTAAATAACTCACTGGAGAAGGAGGCTCCACAAATATCCCCATCCTCAATGAAAGCGGAGCCCAATACATCGGTGCAAAAGACAAGGCTCAAGCATCTATAGCAATCTTCAGTCAGAAGTGCCGAATGGCTGATCAATATCGGCATCCTCGTGAGCTCCCTAGCATCACAGGTACCAGGATTCTGCCAATTCGATTCACGTCATGTGATATCAAGGAATGGGCTGGTGGCACTGGATACTGCAAAGAGTATAGGCCTTGACAATATTCCTGCAATAGTGCTGAGGATTTGTGCTCCAGAAAAGGCCATGCCACAAGCCAAGTTGTTCCAGTATAACACTGGCATTCACTCAACAGTGTGGAAATTTGCCCAAATGTGTCCTGTGCACAAAAAAACAGGACAATTCCAACTGGGCAAATTATTGCCCCATCAGCCCATTCTCGATCATCAATAAAGTGAAGGAAGGAGTAATTAACTGTGACATTCAGCAGCATCTCCTCAGTGATGCCCAGTTTGGGTTCCGCCATGGCCACTCAGCTCCTGACTTCATTAGAGCCTTGGTTCTAACGTGGACAAAAGAGCTGAATTCCAGAGAGGAGATGAGAGCAACAGCCCTTGACATCAAGGCCACATTCAACCAAGTGTGACATCAAGGAGCCCTAGCAAAACTGGAATCAATAGGAATCGGGGGGGCAAACTCTGTGCTGGTTGGAGTCCAAGTCTGGCACAAAGGAAGATAGGTTAGTCACCTCAGCTCCAGGCATCTCTCCAGCAGTTCCTCAGAATAGTGTCCTAGGTACGATCATCTTCAGCCACTTCCCCAATGACCTTCCCATTTTCACAAACTCAGAGTGGGGATGTTCACAGATGGTTGCATATGTTTAACATCATTTGTGGCTCCTTAGATACTGAAGCAGTCCATATCCAAATGCTGCAAAATCCAGGCAAAATTCAGGCTTGAGCTGAAAGGTGGTAAGTATCATTTGTGCCACACAAATATCAGACAATGACGAACTCCAACAAGAGAGAATCTAACCATCATCGCTTGGCATTCAGTGGTCTTAACTTCACTGAAACTCCACTATCGATAACCTGGGGGGTTACCATTGAGTAAAAACCTCAATTGGACTTGCCAAATAGGTATAGTGGCTACAAGAGCAGGTCAGAATCTAGTGTCACCTCCTGATTCCCCTGAGCTTGACAATATATACAAGGCACAAGTCAGGAGGGGATGGAATACATTTCCAACAATACTCAAGAAATTGCTTCGGAGATGCCGGTGTTGGACTGGGGTGTACAAAGTTAAAAATCACACAACACCAGGTTATAGTCCAACAGGTTAAACCTTCCAATTAAACCTGTTGGACTATAACCTGGTGTTGTGTGATTTTTAACCAAGAAATTGCTGCCATCCTGGACAAAGCAGTGCACTTGATTGGCATTTCATCCACCACTGACGTTCAGTAGCTACGGTGTTTATCATCTACAAGATGCACTGCAGAAATTCACCAAAGATCCTGAGACAGCATCTTCCAAACCCACAACCATAGAAAAACAAGGGCAGCAGATATATGTGAACACCACCCCCTGCAAGTTCCCCTCCAAGCCACTCACCATCCTGACTTGAAAGTATATCGCTGTTCCTCTAGTGTCATTGGGTAAAAATCCTGGAACTCTGTCCCTAAGGGTATTGTGGGTCTACCTACAACACATGAATTGCAGCGGGTCAAGAAGGCAGCTCACCACCACCTTCTCAAGAGCAACAAATGCTAACCTAGCCAGCAACACCACATCCCATGAGTGTATTTGCAAAAACGTCTCTGGTCAGTGCAATCTATATGTCTCTGAACAGCAACCACAATGAAGGATGAAATATACAAGAAGAATTTTTTTTATTTTATTCACTCATGTTGCTGGCTGGCTAGCATTTATTTCCTACCCCTAGGTGAAATTACTCCAGATTCCCTGCCATATAGCTGATCCTCAGCTGCCCTCTGAAATGGTCGAGCAAGGGAGGAAGATAGAAAACAGCATATTACAGACCAGTTAGCTTGATGTATGTCAGAGGGAAGTGGTTGAATTGAGTATTAAGGAGGTTATAACTGGGCAATTGGAAAAGCTCAAGATAATAGGGCAGAGTCAGCATGGCTTTGAGAAAGGGAAATCCTGTTTCACCAATTTTTTTGGAAATCATTGAATGAGTAACTTGTTCTGATGAAGGGCTTTTGCCCGAAACGTCGATTTTACTGCTCCTCGGATGCTGCCTGAACTGCTGTGCTTTTCCAGTCTAATCTAGACTCTGATTTCCAGCATCTGCAGTCATTGTTTTTACCAAGTAACTTGTTCTGTAAATGAAGAGGGGTTGTCGACATACTGTACTTGGATTTCCAGGAGGCATTTGAAAAAGATCCGCATAAATGATTACTGTGCAATATAGGAACTCATGAGGTGGATAACATACTTGTATGGATAAAGAATTGGCTGGCTCAGAACGCAGGGAATATGAATAAATGGGTGTCTTCAAGATTGGCAGGATGTGACAAGTATGGTCCTGCAGGGGTCTGTGTTGGCCCCTTACCTTTTTATCATCTATAACAATGACTCAGATAAAATGATTAAAGGCACACTGACTAAATATGCAGAAGACACAAAGACAGGTAGGAAAGTATGTTGTGAAGAAGATATAACAAAGATGCAGACCGATATAGACAAGTGAGGTGAGTAGTCAAAAATCTGCCAAAGGGAGTATAATATGGAAAAACGTGAAGTTTCCACTTTGGCAGGAAGAATAAAAAAAAATTATTATTTAAATGGAGAACAACTACAGAATTCCAACATGTTTAGGTGTTCTAATACATAAGTTGCCAAAACATTCGTATGCAGGTATAGCATGCAATCAGGAGGCTAATGGGTTGTTAGATTGCCTGAGGAAATGAACATAAAAGTAAGGATGTTTCAGTTTTTCAGGACACTAGTGAGACCACATCTAAAATAGTATGCGGTTTTGATCTCCTTATTTAAGGATGGATATAAATACATTGCAAGTGATTCAGAGGATTTTACTGGATTAATACGTGGAATAAGCGTATTTCCTCATAAGATTGGATTTGATAGGCTGGACTTGTTTTCACTAGAGGTCAGCAGAGTGAGGGGCGATTTGACTGAAGTTTATAATGGCGGTGACAAGATGAATGTGGAAAGGATGTTTATTCTTGTGAGTGAGTCCAAAACTAGGGAATGCTGTTTAAAATTAGAGGCCGCCCTTTTAGTATAGAGGTGATGGGACTTATGCAATTTTGGAACTCGGCAGCAGTGAAGGCGGGGTCATTGAAAATTTTTAAGGTGGAACTAGATAGATTGTTAGACAGCGAATCAAAAAGTATTGTGGATAAAATGAAATTGTGGAATTCTGAACACAAACCGATTAGCTAGGACCTCATTGAAAACTTGAAGGGACAAATGGCCTACCATTTTTACTAATTTACACATTTGTATGTAACTTATGCTGCCACATCCAACAATTTATGCACGGACATAACCAGGTACCTCTGCTCCAGCAACCCCTTTAGAATTGTACCCTTTGTTTTATATTAAGGAGAAAGGAACACCCAAGGAGGGAGAGTGAGATAAATAAAGCAAAAGACATGCAGACAATTATCAGGAAAACAGTCAGAGTAGAAAAATAACACACACATTCCACCTCGTGCAATGTTAGAGCAGAGTGATTCATGTAAAATAATCATGGATTATAGATCTGAGAATAAGTGGTTTAAAAGAGTTAGTGAGGAGAAAAAAAATATGATTACCGATGAGTCAGACAAATGACAAACACACTGGTGAGGTCTTATAAATTGAAGAATAATTGAATTCAAAGCTGAGCATGATTAAGCCACTATGTATTGAACAGCTTAATATTATACTCTTTCTTCTATGTTGTTGTTGTAAAGGAGGACTGACCCAGCATCAATTTTTCCTCATGGCTATTTTTAGATTTCATTTCTCGCAACATTGTTTGAGGTGCAAACCCATCGTGCCAATTGTTTGGAATGGACTGGTTGGACAGGATGCCTGTTTGATCTGATGCCATGGCACTTTCAGGAGTCTGGACTCAATGATGACAGCACCATCTTCCTAATGTTATATCACTGTGCCAACCTCTCTGGTAGATTTGTTCTAGGTTTGTGAGAAGATTTGTAGCTCGGGTGCTCGTTGTTGTGGTTCTGATTGCCGAGCTGGGAATTTGTGTTGCATACATTTCGTCCCCTGTCTCAGTGACGTCCACAGTGCTTGGGAGCCACCTGTGAAGCACTTCTGTGTTGTTTCCTCCGGCATTTATAGGGGTTTGTCTCTGCCGCTTCCTGTTGTCAGTTCCAGCTGTTCGCTGCAGTGGCCAGTATATTGGTTCCAGGTCGATGCGTTTGTTGATAGAATCTGTGGATGAGTGCCATTCCTCTAGGAATTCCCGGCTGTTCGCTGTTTGGCTTGTCCTATAATAGTAGTGTTGTCCCAGTTGAACTCATGTTGCTTGTCATCTGCGTGTGTGGCTACTAAAGATAGCTGGTTGTGTCGTTTCGTGGCTAGTTGGTGTTCATGGATACAGATCGTTAGCTGTCTTCCTGCTTGTTCTGTCATTGGAATAGGACATACCAGGGATGGTGTTGTCTGTGGCATTATCTGTAAGCTATGAATTGCTGTTTGATCATAATTTTGAGTTTCTTCCTCCCTTCTGTTTCCTGAATTAAAGCTATTTCTGGTACGTCACTTCTATCCTCTATAGTGAAGACCAATGTACAATACCTGTCTGATTCATTTACTATTTCTTTATCTTCCATTATTAATTTACCAAACTCATTTTCTGCAGGACTTCCTCTTCATTAATTCCTTACTTTTTAAAACATCTATAAAAACACTTACTGTGTGTTCCCATCCTTAATAACTTTTTAGTCATTTTTTGCTGATGTATAAACTATGTCCAATCTTCTGAATTGCTATACATATTTATATAATAAATGCCTTTTCTTTAAGTTTAATACTATATTTAACTTTTTTTTAAGTTAACCACAGAAGGTGAATCTTTCCCTTGGATTCTTTTCCCCTCATTGGATTCTGTGTGCTCTGAAATATTCCCTTAAATGTCCACTCCGGCTTTTTTGATGCTCCATCCTTTAACCTTACTTGCTTGTTCATGTTAACATTCAGCAATCATAACTGCATTCATTTAAATTTAAAATACTACTCTTTGACCCTCTCCTTGCTTCCCTCAAATTTTCAGATCATACTATATCACTGCTAACCTGAGGCAGCTTCCCTAAAAAATCTTAATTAATCCTATGTTGTTGCACAATACCAGGTCCACATAGTCTGCTCTCTGGTTGGCTGTAGTTCCAAGTAACTATTCCAAAAAAATTCTGTGAACTCCTCAGCTAGGTTATCTTTGCTCATCTGATTTTCCAGACGACATGCAGATTACCACCCCTTCCCCCCCGCACCCCTCCCCCTCTCTTACTGTTAAGAGGCCTGTGTACCATTCGCTCAAATGTCTGGATCCTGGAGTTCTGACTCTGCTTTCTCTCCACAGATGCTGTCAGATCTGCTGTGTTTCTCTAGGTATTTCTGATTTTGTCCCCCATTTGTCTTGTCTTTATTATCTCCAAGCAAACTGTTTTATATTTACTTATTTATTTCTATTTGGGCTACCAGTTCATCTGTTCTGAGTGTTACCTGCATTTAGATAGTGTCTTTAGTTTTGTTACTTCTGTTAGCTCGAACTTTATCAGTTGCTTTCCTCTCAGATTTGTACTTGCCATTCTTCCCTGCCCAGGTCTGCTTATTATTTCCCACAGAGTTAATTACCACAGGCAGTGCAATTGATATGCATGAAGGAATATTCAGAACATCATTAAGAAGATGCATAGATTGAACAGGCCAAGTAAACCATTTGACGAATTCTGTTCAGACATTCTGTATGACTGCAGCGACGTTTGCTACGCCATGAATCTCAATGATGAAGCAATTGGCAAGATTTAGCTTCTGTGATGTGACACAATTTGGGCAGCAACTTGTGAGTTTAAATGTGCTTCTGTGTCTGGTCTGAAGTTCCCATAACATTTATTCAAAACGAATAATAATTAGCCACTATTTTGACAGCAAACCATTAACTGGCTATTTCACGTTCTCCAAGTTGTGGCCTGAAATGGAACAATCACAGCATCTGCAGAAATGTAAGATTTACAATGAACTAATGTTACAAGAAACACTGGCTTTTCCTCTACCAAGTACAGGTAGAGCAAATTGCTGCAGAAGGACTAAAGCAGCAAGACAGCCAATTATGGCACAGTGTGCAATAGAGCTATGCTGCTGACACTGTCAGAAGTCATCTGCTGTGTGAAAATCTGACAACTAATCAACTCAGTTATCAGCAACTGACAGTTCTGGCTGCACCTTTGAGATCAAATCAGCTGGTCACTCATAACTGACAACAGCTCCCACAGGGATCAGTCCTCTGAGTGGCTCCCTTCAACATTTATAGCAGCAACCACCCCCTCACAAAGTCATGGCTCTTCATTTAAGCTAATGAGTTGGCCCTGGTTTTCTAGGCTTAAGAACTTCAGGATATTCAGGAACCAGTTACTGATGATTTATGTCCACAAGCCTCCTTCAGAAAATGGAGATTTCAACTAAATGCTGACAAGAGAATTGTTTCAACTTTCCACTCAAAGACTAGAGACGAACTTTGTATTCATTTCTATGACCTACCTGTTCGTCCATAAACCAATGCCAAAATACCTCAATATCATTCTTGACTGTACATTGACTATCTCAAGAATACCCACCTGAGACGTATGGTACCCCTCCCTGACAATTGCAGTTGCCCCATCCTCCCCAACTTCACAATTGCAATTCCCCCTTACCCCAGCCTGCATCCTATTAGGTTCCTGAGTCTCCTTCACACGGAAATGGCTGCCCCTTATCTCTCCCTCCCCTTTATCCCTTTTGTTTCTCTGGACAGACCCAATGGACAGACCGTGGCCCATTCTCTTGGGAGACTGAACCAGAGAGCCCTGGATAAGAAGTGCCCAGAGCTTTGAGTAAAAGCTGCACATCTCCCTGGCTGTGTTAGCCTTAGCCTGACCACCCAGCCACAGACGAACTATAATAGAGCCAAAGAACTGACTGTGACCCCCTCCCATGATCACAAAGTCATGGACCCCCTTGACTGGCCAATCCCCTGGAATGGAATTGGAGGCTGCCCTTGACTTGCTGTGTTGGGACTCCCGAGTGACGGGTGCTTCCATGACCTTCAGTGATGACAGCTTTCAAAAGCCTTTGAGATATAGTTGCATACTTGTTGCACATGCTATGTGTTTGCCACATAAGCTGCTGGCACACGGTGCAGGTAGGAGATTGACATAGCACCCTGCAAGATATCTATCCCTTGACTGAGGACTGCTGACGAGTGAGGCAGGCTGCCTGGTGGTGTGACTGCACCAAAAGACAAGGCAGGGTGCGGCTAAGTGAGTGAGCACTAAGAGAGCACGCAAACAGCCCTGAGATACAGCCTGATACCTGTCCCTGACCCTGCCCACAAAGTGTGCTTGCGGTAGCCTGTCATTGCTAGTTACTGGTGCACTCTGCAGAACAAGTCTACACTTCCTGAGCTTCTTGCATGTTGATCACAGAGATGTGTGAGAATCATGGGAGTTTGGCAGATGTTGGGTATGTGTGGCTAATGCCCATGTATTGTTTTTCTTTCATTCAATCACAAGCACCTCTGCCTAGGCAGCATTTATTATCCATCCCAGGACACAGTTAAGAGTCAACACATTGCTGTGGGTCTGGAGTCACATATAGACCAGACCAGGTAAGGATGGCAGTTCTTATGCAAACAATTGACAATGATTGCGTGGTCATCATTAGATTCTTAATTCCAGGTTTTTATTGAATTCAAATTCCACCATCTGCCACGGCAGGATTTGAACTCGCATCCCCAGAATATTACCTGGATCTCAGGCTTAACAGTTCAACGATAATACCACTAGGCCATCACTTCCTCTCATCATATCCCACTGGTACTGTTTGTCCCTGAGCAACATGGAGGCTCCTGGCAACCAGCAATGAGCAGAGGCACCTGCTCAGCCTGCCATGTCAAGGGTTGACATTTCGCTCACTCAGCACCTTTGTTAAAAGTTGAAGAAGTTGAACATTAATAAGACAAGTGTGTCATTGATAAGGAGTTTAATAAGCTATAATCCCCTTCAAATGACAAAATGGCACTGTGGAGCAATGCATAAAAGACATAACATGCTCTCAATGTTGAGAAAGGCCTCACTGAACATCTCTCACAACTCTGCCACAAATCTCATCAGGGACTACATTATTCAGGGCCCTATATGATTCTACCCTTAGGTATTTCTTTTGCAAGTATCCTGGCAAGGTGCCAGCCAATTGGCATTGAGAGAGTGACAGTATCAACCACATCTTTACCTCATTAAGGGTGAGCTCACTAATGTGGTAACAGTTCTCCACAAAAAGAAATCTCCCTTAATCTCTTTCCTAACTCTCACAACATTAATGATCCTCAACACTGCTTTCACGTAAAGAGATAATAATTTTTTCCTATTCACTCTATTAAAACTGTTCATAGCCTTAAATCACCACAGCCTTTACTAGTTCCAGTATTTCTATTCTCTCTTCAGAACCAGCATTTATGCTGTGCACTGTTTATGCTTTAATGTCCTTTCTGCAGCTGCACTCTGCAATCTAACCAATCTATCTTCTTTTTAATCTTGTACTTTTTTGCTCTATTTATAAATTTAATATGCAGTTTGCTTTAAGGATAACTTCACCTACTTACATGGTCAGTAGTACTTAAATCACTAAGTCCATTTGCTAGTCCACATCCTTCAATGTCTTTTCCTCACTTTCATACCATTTCTTATACCTCATAATTACCCGTACTAAATTATCAACCTAATTATCAGCACACTCCACAAAACCGTTTATATACTCCTGAAGTATAAAGAGTAAATGTTGGCTCAATTTATCAATTAATTATAAATTCTTTTCTCGGTCTGTGTGATAGAATAATGAAAAATTCAGTAATTCTGGGTAACTCTTTTTGGGTAAATAATTAAGTTCAGGAACTTTGCTCTACTGCCTTCGGGAGTCAAAAGGAAATTCTCCAGATTTTTCCTGCAATTTAAACAAAATTGCTTCAACTTTCTTTGGAGTGGATGGATAGTGTGCAAAGACACAGTATTAACTGGATAAAATAGGTTTGAGGATGTTGGTGATCTTTTCTTCCCCCTCTTTTTGATCGTTTAAAATACAGAATTAAGGTGAATTAATGAGTAACAGGAGGAATTCCTCTCATCATTGTGCATAGTGTCACTGTTAATGGGCTTGTGAAAGTTGGTAGATCGGGAGGGATTTCCAGTAAAAGGCAAGTTTCCTTTGGAATTTATACTTCCCTCAAGATTTCAAAGGAACTTAATCTTATCTCAGTGGCACTGCATTGAATCAGGTTGAAATATAGACTGACCACAACTTTAGGCAATGAGAAACATTTCCTGCACTACATATCAGCAACACAAAGTGAGTGAAATGCAGACATGGACAGTAAAGGGAGGACAACAATTATGACAGTCAGTGGAGTGGTATGCTCCTCCTATCAGATGTGGGAGATTAGGGAACAGCTGACTGTCCCTGAAGACAATGTTTGCAGGAGGTGTGTTTAGATCCATTAGATATCAGGCCAGACCATTTGGACCAGTTAGAAAAGCGGTTCTGCTCTCTGAGGAGCATACAGGAGATAGAGTGTGATGGTGAGTAGCTTTAGAGGGGTGGTCACACCACAGATTCAGTCAGAGAGATGGGTGACTGTCAGGATGTAGTAGGAATGTAGTGCAGGAATCTCCTGTGGCTATTTCTGTCTCAAATAGGGGCACTGTTTTGTGGGGGAATAGTCTCTCAGAGGAAAATAAAAGTGCAGCCAGATCTTGGGCACTAAGGATGAATCTTCTGTGTCGAAAAGTGTGGTGCTAGAAAAGTACAGAAGGTCAGGCAGCATTCAAGCAGCAAGAGAGTCAACGTTTTGGGCATAAGCCCTGCATCAGGAATGTTGGGGGCAAGAGCTAAGACATAAATAGGAGGGTGGGGTAAATTAGCTGGGAAGGCAATAGGTAGACGCAGGTGGGAGATGATTGTGATAGGTCAGTGGGGAGGGTGGAGCAGATAGGTGGGAAGGAAGGTGGACAGGTAGGACAGTTCAAGAGGGTTGGATCTAGGATGAGATGGGGGAGGGCGGGAGTTGGGAGGTGGGGAGATTTGGAAACTAGTGAAGTCAATGTTGATGCCGTCTGGTTGAAGGGTCCCAAGGCGGAAAATAAGGCATTCTTCCTCCAGTCGTCAGGTAACTTGGATTTGGCAGTGGAGGGGGCCCAGGACTTACATGCCATTTGGTGGAGTTGGAGACGGAGTTGAAATGTTCGGCCACAGGTTGCTGGGGTTGTTGGTGCGCGAATCCCAGAGATGTTCCCTGAAACGTTCCGCAGGTTGGCGTCCTGTCTCCCCGATGTAGAGGAGATCACATCGAGAGCAACGGACACAGTAGATGAAGTGCTTGGATGTGCAGGGAAATCTCTGCTGGATGTGGAAGGATCCTTTGGGGCCTTGGACAGAAGAGAGGGGGGTGAGGTGTGGGCACAGGTCTTCCACCTCTTGCGGGGTTTCAAAGGTTCAAACGAGTAATTGTTATACGGAACTCTTCTGTCAGGGACACAGACAAGAGATTCTGTGACTGAGATGTCTCACAAACTTGATTGACTTTTTTGAAGAAGTAACAAAGAAGACTGATGAGGGCAGAGCAGTAGATGCGATCTATATGGACTTCAGTAAGGCGTTCGACAAGGTTCCCCATGGGAGACTGATTAGCAAGCTTAGATCTCATGGAATACAGGGAGAACTAGCCATTTGGACACAGAACTGGCTCAAAGGTAGAAGACAGAGGGTGGTGGTGGAGGGTTGTTTTTCAGGCCTGTGACCAGTGGAGTGCCACAAGGATTGGTGCTGGGCCCTCTGCTTTTTATCATTTACATAAATGATTTGGATGCGAGCATAAGAGGTACAGTTAGTAAGTTTGCAGATGACACCAAAATTGGAGGTGTAGTGGAGAGCGAAGAGGGTTACCTCAGATTACAACAGGATCTGGACCAGATGGGCCAATGGGCTGAGAAGTGGCAGATGGAGTTTAATTCAGATAAATGCGAGGTACTGCATTTTGGGAAAGCAAATCTTAGCAGGACTTATACACTTAATGGTAAGGTCCTAGGGAGTGTTGCTGAACAAAGAGACCTTGGAAGGCAGGTTCATAGCTCCTTGAAAGTGGAGTCGCAGGTAGATAGGATAGTGAAGAAGGCGTTTGGTATGCTTTCCTTTATTGGTCAGAGTATTGAGTACAAGAGTTGGGAGGTCATGTTGTGGCTGTACAGGATATTGGTTAGGCCCACTGTTGGAATATTGCATGCAATTCTGGTCTCCTTCCTATCGGAAAGATGTTGTGAAACTTGAAAGGGTTCAGAAAAGATTTACAAGGATGTTGCCAGGGTTGGAGGATCTGAGCTACAGGGAGAGGCTGAACAGGCTGGGGCTGTTTTCCCTGGAGCATCGGAGGCTGAGGGGTGACCTTATAGAAGTTTACAAAATTATGAGGGCATGGATAGGATAAATAGACAAAGTCTTTTCCCTGGGGTCGGGGAGTCCAGAACTAGAGGGCATAAGTTTAGGGTGAGAGGGGAAAGATATAAAAGAGACCTAAGGGGCAACTTTTTCACGCAGAGGGTGGTATGTTTATGGAATGAGCTGCCAGGTGGAGGCTGGTACAATTGCAACATTTAAGAGGCATTTGGATGGGTATATGAATAGGAAGGGTTTGGAGGGATATGGGCTGAGTGCTGGCAGGTGGGTCTAGATTGGGTTGGGATATCTGGTCGGCATGGACGGGTTGGATCGAAGGGTCTGTTTCCATGCTGTACATCTCTATGACTCTATGACTCTAATTCAGGATGGTGTGTTGGCTCCTTGGTGCCAGGATTAAGGACACCTCAAAGCGTATTGTCAAAGGAGAGAGTGAGAAGCTGGAAATTGTCTTACATATTGGTAACAATGACATAGTTAAGGAAAAGGTTGACCCTTTGCAGAGTGAATACAGGAAGTTAGGTAGGAGGTTAAAGAGCAGAACCTCAAAATTAGTAATTGTTGGATTGTTCCAAGTGCTACGTGCTAGTGAACGAAGGGACAGAAAGATAGGGTAGATAAACAGTGGTATAGAAGCTGGTGCAGAGGGCAGAGATTCAGATTTTGGATCACTGGGATCTCTTCTGGGGTAGAAGAGACCTGTACAAAAGGAACAGCTGTTATGGACCAGGCAAGACCCTGTCAAAACATTTCAAGAAAGTAGCGCAGACCCTGACTTTGCTAGTTGCTTTAAGCAGGTGTACAGTGGATATTCCAGGAGAGATGCAGCTGGCCCAACCACTTAGTTTCAAACAAAACAGAACTTGTTTGCAATATTACTGAATGAAACACAAACAAAAGAGAACAGAATACGGGATAACGTAACCCATCCACAAACCCAGCAGATTATCCCAGCTTAATGATACTGTTCCCAATACTTGCAACAATCCACATAAACACCCCTTGGCACAAAAGGAAAAATCAAACGCAGGGTCTTACAGGAGAGAGAGGGAGAGAGAGAGAGAGAGAGATGGCAGAGGGATTCAGCATGGAACACCTTCTTCCATGTAGCTGTGTCTTAGACCAGCAACCTCTAAACTGACTGACTGTTTTCAGTGAACAGCCAAACTGCTGAAGAAATCAAATCAAACCAGAGAGAAAGCTGAGCTGGGAGAACTGGCCACTCCCCTTTCATATGTGAAAGTGTTTTTTTTTAAACCTGAAAGCCTTTTCCCTGAGGCAGTATCTGCTAGCTATAATCAAACTAGCCCCAAAACCCTTCAACCTAAACTTTGCAGAATCGCTATTTCTACGACCTCTCTGAAACAAAAAGCCAAGGACAGCATAACATTGTTAAAGGAGCATCATCATCACAAGGGTTTCACCTGAACTGGAGGGGGACCAATAACCTGGCAGGGAGAATTGCTGGTGCAATTCGAGAGCCTTTAAACTAGTAGGCAGGAATCAAGTGATTTTCTTGAAGAGCATCTCTTGAGAATAGAGAAATAAATGGTTCTGAGGTTAATGCGAGCAAGTTGATTGGAAAAGGCAGGTAAGAGTAATGAGGAATGCTGAAGAATTTAACATTTATTTCAAAGCAAGGGGTCTTACAGGTGAAGCTCATGAATGGGAGGCATGGATGGGGATCATGGGACTGAGGTGACATAGCTATTATAGAAATATAGCTGAGGGAGGGGCAAGACTGGCAGCTCAATGTTCCAGGCTTTGGATGCTACAGGAAAAACAGCAAGGCAGGAGGGGGGATGTTGATTTTGATTAAGGAAAGCATATATTTCTACAGGATCGTCCCGTGAAGTTATATGGGTAAACTTTAGAAATAAGAAGGGAATAATCACCTTGATGGGATTGTACTGTAGGCCCCCCAATAGTCAATGGGAAATTGAGGACTAAACATGTGAAGAGATCTCAGAAACATGTAAGAATAATAGAGTTGTAATAGTAGGGATTTTAACTTTCCAAACATAGACTGGCACTGCCATAGTGTTAATGACTTAGATGGTGAAGAATTTATTAAGTACATTCAAGAAAACTTTCATTATCAGTATGTAGACGTACCAATAGAGAAGGAGCAAATCTTGACCTCCTGGGAAATAAAACAGGGTAAATGAGTGAAGTGTTAGTGAGGGAGGATTTTGGGATCAGTGATCATAATTAGATATGGGTTAAAATAATTAAGGGAAAGGATAAGCCTTGTATAAAAGATAAAGTTCATAACTGGTAAATTTTATTGGTATGAGACAGAAAGTTTTAAGAGTTGATTGGAGTTGACTGTTTGCAGGTAAAGGGATCACTGGCAAGTGGGAGGCAGTAAATTAATATTAGAGTGAAAGATAAGGCGGGTTAGAGAAGGAACAATGGATGAATAATTATATTGAGGCTCTGGTCAAAAATAAGAAGGAGGCATATGTTATGTATAGACAACTGGGATCAAGTGAATCTCTTGAACAGTATAAAGTGTGCAGGACATTCTTAAGAGAGAAATCAAGAAGGCTAAATGAAGATATGAGATAGCTTTGGCAGATATTGTCCAGGATAGTTCAAAGAGAATCTACAAGTACATTAAGAGCAAAAGAGCAATTAGGGAGAAAACAGAGCCCCCTTAAAGACCAACAATGTTGTCTAGGCATAGAACGGCAGGAGATGAGAGAGATACTAAATGAAGATGTGGAGAAAGACATGGAGGCTAGGGAACCCAGGGAGATAAATATTGATGTCTTGAAAACAGTCCACATTACAGAAGAGGAGATGCTGCAGGTCCTAAAAAAAACATAAAGGTGGATAAATCTTTGGGACCGGATCAAGTGTATCCCAAAACCTTGTGGGAATTAACAAAGAGATTTCTGGGTCCCTAGCAATTTGTGTCATCTATAGCCACCAGGGGGGTTGCCCGAGGACTGGAGGGTGTCTAATGTTGTGCCTTTATTTAAGAAAGGCTTTAAGGAGAAGCCTGGGAACCATAAGCCAGTGAGTCTGACATCAATAGTGGGTAAGTTGTCCGAGAGAATTCTGACAAATACACATATTTGGAGGGGAAAAAACTGATTGGGGTAGTCAGCATCAAAAATCATGTCTCAGAAAGTTGATGGAGTCTTTTGAGGATGAAACCAAAAAGATTGATGAGGGCAGAGCGATAAACATGGTCTACATGGACATTAGTAAAGCCTTTGACAAAGTTCCACATGGTAGCCTGATTAGTAAAGTTAGATCACATGGGATTCAAGGAGAGCTTGTCAATTGGATACAAATTGACTTTTCAGTAGGAGATTGAGTGTGATGGTGGAAGGTTGTTTTAGGACCTTATAGAGGTCTATAAAATCATGAGAGGCATAGATAAGGTTGCTGACCAACAACTTTTCCCCATGGTAAGGGAGTCTAAAACTAGAAGCAGAGAGGGGAAAGATATAAAAGGGTCCAAAGAGGAGGGTTTTTTTCCACTCAGAAGGTGGTGAGTCTCTGGAACAAGATACTAGAGGTAGTGGTGGAAGCAAGTACAATTTTATCATTTAAGAAACATTTGGGTGGGTATGGAGGAATACAGACTAAACACAGGCAAATGGGATTAAATGAATTATGAAAACTGGGTGGAATAGACAGGTTGGGCTGAAGGGCCTGTTTCCACACAATAAACTCCTTTAATTAGATTCCCTACAGTATGTAAACAGGCCATTCAGCCCAACAAGTCCACACCGACCCTCCGAAGAGTAACCCACACAGACCAATTCCCCAAACCTAATATCTTACATTTACCCCTGACTAATGGACCTAACACTATGGGCAATTTAGCACGGCCAATGCACCTGACCTGCAGGTCTTTGGAAACCAGAGCACCCAGAGGAAACTCACGCAGACACAGGGAGAATGTGGAAACTCCACACAGACAGTTGCCCAAGGCTGGAATCGAACCTGGGTCCCTGGCGCTGTGAGGCAGCAGTGCTAACCACTGAGCCACTGCACCAGTGACCAGCAGTGTTCCACAGGGACTGGTGCTGGTTCCACTGTTGTTTGTCACTTGGATAAGGAGGAATGGTTAGTAAGGGATCTTAATCAATTGGGCCAATGGGCTGAGGAGTGGCAGATGGAGTATAACATAAAACTTTTGGTAAGATGAACAAGGGCAGGATTCATACAGTTAATGGTAGCATTGTCAAACAGAGAGACCTAGAGGTTCAGGTAAATAATTCTTTGGAAGTTGCATCACAGGTAGACAGGGTAGTTAAGAGGGTGTTTAGCATGTTTGCCTTCATTGCTCAGACCACTGAATATAGGAGTTGGGACATCATGTTGAGGCTATACAGGACATTGGTGAGGCCACTACCTCAAACTATCAAGTTATTACCAAGGTGTAATTTTCTTCTCCCTGTAGGTGGCAGGTATGACAAATAATTGGGAGAGCTGGCCCTGGGCAGATTCATTCCCACTTCTCTTTTTCCGCACGCACCTCACTCCGTGCTGCAGCAAAACGGTGGGTGGGATGGTCCACCGGGAATGCTAGCCTTTCTGAGGTGCACCGCTGCCTCTGATACCTTCAACCCACCACTGCAAGTTGAAAGCAAAGGTTTAGCTTCTTTCCAATGGATCCCTGAAAACTAAACCTGAACTAAGGGTCGTAAGAATCCCGAAGCTGCCAAACTTTGATTGGTCAGCAACTTGTAGTGAAGCAGGACTCTACTATGGAACCCTGCGATTGTGTGAAAAGCTTCCTGGTTATCTCTTCATAAGCTCTTTCTAGCTCGATGTGATGAATATTCTTGGAGGTGGGGATGAACCTGGCCAGCCCCACACACTTGGAGTATAAATTGGAGAACTGTAACCTTGCATGCAAGGAGATATTCAGGCAGGTGAGTGCTCGGTTTTGACAAGTAACTTAAGAGGAGGAACAAGTGGTAATGAGGTAGACAATAGACAATAGACAGTAGGTGCAGGAGTAGGCCATTTAGCCCTTCGAGCCTGCACCACCATTCAATATGATCATGGCTGATCATTCCTAATCAATATCCTGTTCCTGCCTTATCTCCATAACCGTTGATTCCACTATCTTTGAGAGCTCTATCCAACTCTTTCTTAAATGAATCCAGAAACTGGGCCTCCACTGCCCTCTGGGGCAGAGCATTCCACACAGCCACCACTCTCTGGGTGAAGAAGTTTCTCCTCATCCCTGTCCTAAATGGTCTACCCCGTATTTTTAAGCTGTGTCCTCTGGTTCGGCACTCACCCATCAGCGGAAACATGTTTCCTGCTGCCAGAGTGTCCAATCCTTTCATGATCTTATACGTCTCAATCAGATCCCCTCTCAGTCTTCTAAACTCAAGGGTATACAAGCCCAGTCGCTTCAGTCTTTCAGTGTAAGGTAATCCCGCCATTCCAGGAATTGACCTCGTGAACCTACGCTGCACTCCCTCAATAGCCAGAATGTCTTTCCTCAAATTTGGAGACCAGGTAAAAATCTAAAGGAGGGAATTTCAGAATTCTTGTTCTCAAGAACAGAAGCATGGCCCCAAAAGCTAACAGATTAAAGTCAGGATGCATATGAATTACAGGAGAGTAGGGATCTTGAAGAATTGAGGAGTTGGAACAGGGCACAAAAATAAGAAGAGGGAAAGCCATGAAGGCTCTGGAAAAGAAGCAGTAAATGAGATTGGATAGCACAATGGAACCGTGTGATTATTCAGAGCTGACAAAGGACAAGGCAATTATCAGCAAGTAGCACATTTACAATCTGACCAAGAACCAACAGTTCAGTAAGTTCATAAAATGCTGCTATGTATCAGATAAGCAATGGGTATGAAATGATGTCAGTTTCTATGTTGATGCAAGTTCTTTTTTTAAGAAAGGAGATTTTTTGATACATTCAAGCAAAAAATTAAACATTTAGTCTGTACTGAGATTTTTAAAATGCGCTTAAGAAAAGAACTTGCATTTATATGGCATCTTGTTGTGTCCTTATGGAATCCCACCAGTATTTATACAGATCGATCACTTTTGAACCATTATGCAGGCATAATGTAAGTAGAAGTCTTGGGTTCATTTTTAGAGATTGATGTTTCATTTCTTCCTGAGCTGACAGAATTGCCAACAGATTAATGTTTCATCTGAAAGGTAACACTTCCAAAAGCACAGTACTCCCTTGGTCACTGAAATGTCAGAAGATGATAGGTGCTTGAATTCACAGTGGGACTTGAACCCACCACCTAGGACTCAGATGAATGCGACCAGAACCAGACAAGTAATGCTGCACAGACAATTTTGATGATATAGTTCTCTTTCACTGCACAACTTATGGCAGTCAGTAGTGTCAAGAGGAACTACTACTCAGGATAGTAATATTCAGGACCCCATCGCAGTGTGTCTGTTTCTCAAACATTTCCCCAGCAGCCACCATATGTTAAAAAGAATGTGTTACTGACTTCTGCAATGCCTGGTGATGGGTGTCTAATGTTAAACAGCAGTCATGGCTTATTCAACCTCACAAACTTTTAACTTGTTAAAATGATTAGCAAAGCTGAATAACAGTAGCATTCAGTAACTTTGTGTATGTGTGTATGAGCATACGTGTGCGTGTGTATGCTAGCTTTGTTGCCTGTGCCTATTGTACATTTGTTTAATAACAGTGAAGGGTGCATTCTCCGTGTTGTGAAAAGTTAGGAATCTACCCTTAATACCTAAGTGGGTATAATGAATGTATTGCACAGAATGATGGATTATCCGAATCTTCGCCTAGCATTATGCACTGGAAAATTCTCCAGGCAAAATGCCTTTAATACTCTGAGAATACTGGAAGTGGGTGAGGTTTCAGATAATCTACCCTAAAATGCAGAAGGAAAACATTCTCTTTGGCAGATAACCAAAGTTCTGGTCTGAATGTCAAATCTCCTCCCTTACTGAAGTCAGGTGGTCACATGCATGTCACTGCCAGAACATTTGCCGATGTGATAGATTGAAAATCTGTCTCTCCTGATATTCCAGAATTAGTGACAAGTCAGCCAATGGCATTTAAATGAGGTTTAGGAGCAAAAAATGCCCCAGGCATCTCTTTCCCTTCTTTAAGGATGGGTGGGTGTTTACTGCCATTATAGTGCACCTGCTGAAAATCAGACTCCAGTTTACACCGGGCACTGAGAGGGCTTTGATACACTATCTGAATAAGGATGGTCAACCTGTGTTTCTATAATGCCACTGAAAGATTTAATACTGCCAAAGGCGTGATAGGCCAATGACAATCTTCTGTACTTGGATTTCTGGATTTTGTATCAGATTCATTTAAGTATCTGATGGTTAACAGAGGTCTACCAAAGAATGCATTCAGAATGGTCAATCATTAAAGATTACTTTGAGAACTTGGAGGAACAAATCTGCTGGACACTGTTGCAAGCAACCCAGGAGCTGAATCATAACCATGCTTCTTCCCTCAGTTCTTCTTTGGAATACTTTAATAATGATATAAAAATTGGAAATGGGCAGTACAAAAGTTGCTCAGTGTTTGAGAGAGCGCAATGATTAATGGCAGGAGGTCACATGATAAGAGCTCCAGGAATATGGTTGTCCAGAACGGTAATCCAAATTTTAGCAGAGACTGGTCTCTCCTAAATAGGCCTGGTTCCAAGAGCCCGAGGCATACCAGAAAGCCTCTGGCACATACACCATAGCCATGGATAATGAACGGCACAGTTAACAGTCTCAGGCTGTGCTGTAAATGTGACTCGAACTGGGCAGTGCAAGCTTTGAAATACTGCTTATGAGAACACGTAAACCTGCAGGAAGGGTGTAAACATTTTAATATGAGAGTCATTCTAATTTAAACCACTCAAAGCAAATAAAAGTAGAAATTGATTTCCATTTGGAAGAACGCATCATCCCAGAACATTGTGCTGAGTGTCTTAAAGCTGACATCTGCAAGCCAGAGGGTGTAATTTTAATTGAAATAAAAATCTGGAATTAAAAGTCTAATAATGACCATGAAACCATTGTTGATTGTTGTAAAAAGTCCGTCTGGATCACTAATGCTCTACCTGCTCTGGCTTACACGTGACTCCAGACCCACAGCATTCTAGTTTATTCTATAGGCCCTCTGGGCATTTACGGATAGGCAATAAATGCTGGCCTAACCCTTATCCTATGAACGATTTCTATTGTAAAAATCAGCTTAATCCAGCAGTTAACTGGTAGCCTTTCACTGACATGAAGCATAACTAATTCCAAAGAGCCATTATCACAATCACCATTATTTGCATGCACATAGTGTACTTAAAGTAGAAAAAACAGCCCAGAGCATTTCGCTGGAATGCAACTAATAAAAAAATTGGACAATGAGACAAAGATGAGACAAGCCAATTGCTGGTCATTTCTTGTCAGTTTCTATGACAGAAGGACATTTTTCCTGTGTCAATCTTGATTTCTACTTCAAAGATTTTTCCTGGCACTGTGCCAAATATTAAATGACCTTCCAAAACTGTGAACTCCTTTCTTTCTCACCTCCCTGGCAAAACTGCTGGAAACACTCTGCAGGCTAGCAGCTCGTCAGCTTTCCTTTAACTGGAGCACAAAAGGTTACACTGCGGGATGTCACACTTCCAGCACAAAGCTCCGGGCAACACAAATGCATATCAGGAATTTGGCAGCGGAGGTCAGTGCTCGCAAGCTGTAGCAATTTTCAGGCCATTAATGTACAAATTATACTCTTTCAGCTCACTCTGAAACAGCCAGGTCCAGAATATCCCACAGGCAGGCGGTCAAACCAACGTGCATCATGGATTCCACCATAGACTGACCATCCATCTTCTTACATTTCTACGTGGACCTACTCCCCCACAAAGGCCTGCATTTAAATTCAGATTTACAACAACAGATGAGGAAGGAGGGGAAATAGTGAAGGGATGGTGAGATCCATTGAGAAAAAAAGAGTCTATTACCAGTCCCGAAGATGCCTTGACCAAGGATTTGTCTGTGCTCCATAATGAGCAGCCCTGTTCCACGCCAATGGCAGACAAAGTGTTAAATGTGTTTTTACCTAAATCTTCCATGGTCCGATTGGCTTCTGCCTTCTTCTTTGTGATAAAGAAAATGCCATTGAAAGTGCAATTAATGCCTTGTCACTTATATTCTCTCATGCTGTTCAGTGTTTAAACACAAATGCATTTCTCTGTGGTTTGTTAATTTCACTGAGAGGAAACTGTATGTTGCTACTGTCTGTCAAATACAGAAATGCAAAAATGCACTTACCTTTAATACCATCACATTGAAAATCAAATCACCAGATCTCTGCAATTTTGCACAAAATAACTGTGATCGTTCCTTTTATTTAACCTGTATGATTATTTTTAAAGTTTTTTTTCCTCTATGCTTATTTATTCAGGAAATAAATGTTTGAAATCAAAGCTTAATGCCAGAAATTTGGCATGAGACCTGGATATGCAAACAGGCCGCACAGTTCTGAATCCACCTTACTTTCCGCCCACCTTGCCATCTGCCAATCCATCTATCAAGCTGCTTTGCCTCCCTTGATACACTGATGGCATATTGCAAGATGCAGCTTTCTCAGCCCTGCACTATGTAATCCTAGCTGCATTCAAATTCCCTATTGCTCACAGAACAACTGCATCAAGCACCTAAATATAGCAAAGGGTACTAACCAACATCTGCTTCGCTCAGTCTCTGAAACGATGCACAACGGTTCAAAATAACAAATGGCACATCTGTACTTATACTTCGAAATGTCCTCCTCAGAATTCAAAAGGTGGCAAGTCTTACTGCGCATTGACCTCTTGTTCTCACTCTTTATTTGTCTAAATAATCCACTCCTGGATTTCTCAGATCTGAGATTTCAATTCAGCTGAATAGTTATGTATTCATGGACGGTGGCTCAGTGGTTAGCTCCGCTGCCTCACAGCACCAGGGACCTGCATTCAGTCCCAGCCTCGGGCAATTGTCTGCATGGAGTATGTACATTCTCCCATTGTCTGCGTGGGTTTCCTCCCACAGTCCAAAGACGGTCAGGTTGGGTGGATTGGCCATGCCAAATTGCCCATAGTGTCCAGGGATGTGTAGGCTAGGTGAATTAGCCATAGGAAATATGGGCTACAGAGATAGGGTAGGGAGGTAGGTCTGCATGGACTGCACTTCGAAGGTTCAGTGCAGACCTAATGGGCTGAATGGCCTGCTTCCACACTGTAGGAAATCTATGATTCTATCTTGGGTACTTAGTGACTTCAGCGTTAGAAGGACAAAAATGCTAATGCACATCACCTTTCCCCAGTTAGGTTTGCTGGCAGGATAGTTACAGTGCAGCTGAGTGAATCAATGATAGGACCAAACTTATCAGCTTGTACCACACACATAGGACAACAGACACACCAGTCTCTGCATGACTTGGCACAGAGGATAAATGCCGTGGATGCAGTAAATCTAAAACACACAAAAGCAGTCAGTAGATCTGTGGAAAGGGGGATTAAAATGTAATATTTCAGTTTAACTCACCATAAGTAGAAAGCATTACAGGAAAGAGGCTGCTGAATCTCCTTTCCTTTCGCTCTTATAACTATGTTGTCATTTTATGTCAGCCTCAATTTGACTCAGGTATTCATTTGTTCTGCCAAAGAGCTTTACCCAGAATGGCAACATTTTCCTCTTTCTGCTTGGCCCACTGAATGATTCTAGCATTGCTCTGATATGGAATCATTGCAGTGGTTGGATACTGATAAAACATTAAAATTAAGTTGGATAGTAAATAGAAGTTGCTATAAGGGACCACACTGGGCTGTGTGGTGGCTCAATTTGTAGACCCACTGCAATCAGTTGAGACTCAAGAATGGAGTCCAAAATATGTGTACACTTCTGATAAGTGTGTCTCGGGACCTTTGTGGTGAAAGTCTTTATACACTCACACACAAAACAACCACTGATAGCATGCAGAGGTGAGCTGATGACGTTACTCAAGTGTGCTGTGCATGAACTGAAGCCACCCACAAGCATTCTGCATTTCCACAAACCAGCCAACATCAACTTGCAATAAGAGTCATACTGGACCTGAAACGTTTGCTCCAGAGACCTGCTGAGTTTGTGTCAATGTGCACAGCTGAACATGACAAAAGAAATGAGGGACTCCCACCCTCAAAGGGATTATGAAGTAACTAAAACGGCTAATAGTTAAAATGGTAGTCAAAGGGCGAACCAACAAGGGAAGAAGAAAGATCATTTGGAGGTGATGGGTATGGCTGAGATACTAAGCAGTATTTTGCATCTGATTTACCTTGGAGAGTGAGCAAATATAGTGATCAAAGGAGGATGTGGCACCAATATCATTCAGGAGAAAATCAGATAATGAGGAGGCACCTGAAAGTTGTCAATCCATAAAATACAATACCCGTATTGGTAAGATGGGACACATCTAAGGGTACTGAGGGAAGGAAAGGTAAAGATTGTGGAGATTCTGGTCTAATCCTCCTTGGATACAATGGTGAATTGCAGGCAAGCAGATTGTAAATATTGCCTCCTGTTGATAAAACAGGAGAGGGGTAAACTCACCAACGACCAGCCAATCAATCCAATGTCAGTGGTGAGAAACTTTTACAGACAATAATCTGAGACTAAATTAATTAATAACATGGCCAAATAAATTAAACTCAGCATGGATTAGTAAAAAGCATGTTTAGCTAAGTCAACATACTCAGCTTGAGTGTGTATGGCACAATTTCAAAATTTGCAGAGAACAGAAAGCTTGGAAGTATCGTGACCTGTCAGAGGAGAGTGATTGACTTTGAGATGAATAGCCCTGTAATGGGCAGCCAAAGGTAGATGAAACATTGTCCATAGAAGTGTAAAGTGATACATTTTCATAGGGAAGTGAGGCAATATGTAATTAAAAGGACTTTCAAGAGCAGTGCTGGGAGAGACGTACATAAGTTATTAAAGGTAATATGACAGGCTAGGAAATAGGGTGTAGGTTTGATATCCAGACGTTTCATTACCTGGCTAGAAGCTGTTCGCTCCTGCTTTCTATTTATATGTTTGTCCTGGATGGGGGTTCCTGGGGTTTGTGGTGATGACATCACCAGGACAGATGTGGTGATTGGAACCAGGTGGATCTCATTGACTACGAGATCCTTGATTGTCCCAGGTTAACAACCCCAATCAGGAAGCCCTGGCTGATCAATATAAACAGGGGGGGAAAAAAACAGGAGTGCCCTGTCTTCCTGGTGGTGGAATTTGAATAAAAAAAATAAACTGGGGATAAAAAAAAATAAAAAAAAAATAAACAGGGGATTTAGAATCTCCCCAGTTCTGGGGAACTGATTCTGAGCTGAGTGTACTGTGTACAAGCAAATAAGGGGGTGACTTGGTAACAGGAACTGGCCTTGGCACGGTTAATTCAACAAAAGAATTGAAGTTACGATAGCCCTTTAGAAAACATTAGACTGAATTAGTGCTCTGTATGCTAAGCAATGTGATGGGTGTATTCAGGAATAATTAACCCACTGCCCCCACGAGTGGGAAAGTTCATTGAGTAGTTGGAGGCAAGGGTGTGGCGTTCAGGCACCACCCAGCTGTGGGTCCAGTTGCCCCTCAACTGGGACAGATGAAAGCCTCCCTGAATCTGACAGGCATGCCATCCTTAAGCATTTTATTGCCTGACAGGAAGCCAAGTAATCAGGCCAGTGATAGGATGAGGTATTTAAATAGGCATTAGTTAACCACTTAAGGCCTTAATTGCTGGTGTCTCATGGAGGCCATAGTTCTTCTCACTCAGAATGTAACTGCTGAGGTCCCACCGCCCATGTTTCCCTCCTCCCCTTCTCCCACGCCCCCAGTCCTCCAGATGTTTCCCTCCTTCCCTTCATGCCATTGGTTTACTCTCAGTGAGATTACACTGTCCAATTATGAATAACGTACTTTTAAAAAAGATAAAAAGATTTTTAGGAGGGTGCAGAAACAATGTACCAAAAATAGATTCCAGGGACAAGGAACCTCAGTTGTGTGAATAAATTGGAGAGGTTTTGATTCCTCACCTAGGAGAAGTTTGAGAAGAGATCTGATGGAACTAGTCAAAACCCTTTAGACAAAGCAGATGGATACTAACTGTTCCAAATGGTGTAAGAGTCAAGGCCTTGGACTTTAAGGTCCTAAAGAACCAAAGGTGACATGAGAAAACAAATTTTAATGTATTAGGTCATTGGGAGATGGAATACACTGATGCAGTATGGTGGACACCAATGTGGTTTTCAATTGGTGAAGTACCTGAAAATTAAAGACAATTTGCAGAGTTGTCGGGCAAGGTGAAGGAATGGAAGTGGCTACTTTGTTCTTTTGGAGAACCTAACAATGTCCTTCTGTTCTATGACCTTTCTATGATTCCATGTAAACATGAAGGTTGATGATGGCGCTAATAGGTATGTGGAATTCCAAAAGGCATTTAGCTAGGTATGACCTAATCAAAGTAATTGCCCAAGGGATTGTAAAAACGAGAGATACAAAGTGGTCTAAGGGACAGAGGTTAGAATGTAGCAATGATCATATGTTTATTAAACTGTGAGAAAGTATATAGTGGTGTTCCCCAAGGATTGATCTTGGGACATTTTGAAAAACGTTCACAACCTGGACTCAAACATACAGGGCATTATGTTTGCAGAAGGCATGAAACTCAGAGATACAGTAGACAATGAAGAGATTAATAACAGACTTCAGTACAACAAAGACAGATTGGTGAAATTGATGGATACAAGACAAGTGAAATTTAGCACAGAAGTGTGAAGTGATATGTTTTGGTAAGAAAAATGAAGAAAGACTGGAGGACAGCCAATGTGGTATCATTGCTCAAGAAGGGAGCAAGGGTTAAACCAGGAAACTACAGGCCTGTCAGTCTAACCATGTGATGGGGAAACTATTGGAAGCAATTCTGAAGGATAGAATTAAACTGCATTTGAAGAGGTAGGGATTAGCATGGTTTTGGGTCAGCTGAGCACGAATGATGAACAGACTTGAAACTTGAACTCTGCTGTCTTCCCGCAGATGCTGCCAGACCTGCTGAGTCTCTTCAAAAATTTCTGTTTTTGTGTTAGGATCAGAGGAACTTTGTTGTACATATCCCCTCGTTCCTTAAAGTATCAGTATAGGTCAATAAAGTAGTTAAGGTGGCATTTGGTAATACTGTTATTATTAGCCAAGACCAAGAATTTAAGAGCAGGGAGGTTATATTGGAACTGTATAAAACATCGGATAGGTAACAGCTGGACTATCATGTGCAGTTTTGGGATACATATGAGAGGAGGGATGTGAGAGCACTGGAGAAGCACAGGAGATTTACCAGAATGTTGCCTGAGCTGGAGTGTTTCAGTAATGAAGAGAGATTGGACAGGGCGGGGTTATTTCCTTATAGCAGAGGAGATTTAGAAGGGATGTGCTTGAGATGTATAAATTTAAAAGGGGCGTCGATAGGATGGACAGGAAGAGACTTCTCCCATTGGTGGAGGGATCAATGGCTGGGGAGCACAGATTTAGGTTAAGTGGCAGTAGGTTTAGAGGGGATGTAAAGAAAAATGTTTTACCCAGAGGGTAATGGAATTTGGCATTCAACAACTGTAAGGGTGGTAGAGGCAGAAACTTTCATAACATTTAAGAAATATTTAGATGTGAACTTGCGGTGCCAAATTCAAGGGCCAAGTGTTGGAATACGGTGGTTTAACTCACTGGATAGTTGTTTTTGACCAGCATGTATGCAATGGGCCGAAGGACCTTTCTCTGCGCTGTAGTCTCCATGGCTACAAATGGTGCTATTTCTAAGCAATGCAGGAACAAATATGCAGGGATATAAATTCCTAATTCTGCAGTGGCAGCAAGAGAAGTTGAGAAGGCTGTTAAACAGTTATGTGGAATCTTTGAAAAAGAGCCATTCTGAATAAGGGACTTGAAATGTTGTCTCTGCGTTCCCTCCACAGATGCTGCCAGATCTGCAGAGTTTCTTCAGCAATTCATGTTTGTGTTTCAGGTTTCCATCATCTGCAGTTTTCTTAACAGAGGGAAAACGCACAAAAGCAAGGAAATTATTCAAAACAACTTACTAAGTAATGGCATATAAAACACAGATGGTGTATTATATTCAACTTTGTGCTACACTTTAAGGTTTAGGAGACAATGCAGTAGAGATTTGCTCCAGTATCTTCAGGGCTGAGGGACCTTGCTTCTGTAGAAAGACAAGAGAAGCCGGGATTGGTCTCTTTATAGCAGAGGAAATTAAGAGGAATATCAACATAGATTTTCGACAGAGTGAAATCCAGAGTGGTTGCTTGGTCAGTAACCAGGCTACACATATTCCAAATGTTCAGCAAAAGAATTTGAGGGACATGAAACATTTTTCACACCAGGAGTTAGTCTGGAATGCAAAGTCTGAAAGGGTTGTGGATACAAGCTCAAACCACGGGGCTATGAACAAAATCACAGGGCTATAAAGAAAGAACTGAGTTCATGAAGGGTTCTGCCACAGAATGAATGGGCCTATCAAAGAGTTACTCCAGGCACAATAGGGTGTTTTTTTCCAGTAATGAGATATGGGTGTCACAGGCTGGCCAGCATTTATTGCCTTTGAGAATGTGATAATGAGCTGCCTTCTTGAACCGCTGCAGTCCCTATGCTGTGGATTGACCCACAATGTTCTTAGGGAGAGGATTTTAACAGTGAAGGGACGGCAATAGATTTCCAAGTCAGGATGGTGAGTTGTTTGGGGGGTGGGGGGAGCCTTGAGGGTGGTGGTGTTCCCATATATCTGCTGCCCTTGGCCATCCAAATGGAAGTGGTAGTGGCTTTGGAAGGTGCTGAATGAGGATCTTTGGTGAATTTCTGCTGTGCATCTTGTAGATAGTACACACTGCTCCGACTGAGTGTTGATGGTGGAGGGAGTGGATGCTTTTGGATGTGGTGGCAATCAAGTGGGTTGCTTTGTCCCCACTTCTGAAAGAGGGAAATATTCCATCACACTCATGATTTATGCCTTGTAGGTGATGGACAGGCTTTGGGGAGTCAGGAGGTGAGTTTCTCCCCGCCATATTCCTAGCCTCTGACCTGCTCTTGTAGCCAGTGTGTTTATGTGGTGAGTCCAGTTAAGCTTTTGGTCAATGGTAACCACCAGGATGTTGACAGTGGGGGATTCAATGATGATAACACCATTGAATATCAAGGGATGGATGGCTAGATGGCCATCTTCTGTGCATATGATTCCACTTCCAGGCTAGTTGCTGCTTTTCTACTGAATGAATTTTTGGAGGTTTCCTACACAGAGCTCTTCTGCCTGTTCAGCCATTCTTTCATATATTACCACAATGATTCAGTTCTCGAATAGCTCACAATACTTTGTCATCCCAACATTCCTCTCTCTTTAAGAAGTACAGGTTTTCTTCAGTAGTGTTGGGTCAATTTTGGAGTCCTCACACGCACAGTATTAGTACTGCTGGATGCCTCCAGCTATGACTGAAAATAGCAGCAAACACAAACTTAGCCCACCAGCTACCCACGCAATGAACAGAAGCAGGAAAATCACTTACCACAATTCCCAGGCCTGTTGCTTTTTAATCCCTATAAACTATAATACAGGAACACATTCCCTCAAGAATTAGAATACATACCCGGAATTGAAACATTAACAAAAATATCTGTCGTGCACAAGAAAAGCTCCTACTCCCCAGTGAACCCATCTCCTCCCAGGAATACTGCTCCCTTTCCTCCAGTTGCTCAGTATCTAACACATCCCCTGCTCCAAGTCAACACACCAGGATAATGCGGCACACCCTGTCTCAGACTATATTCCAGACCCACAGCAATGTGGCTGACTCTTAACTACCCTCTAAAGTAGGGACAGGCAATAAATGCTGGTCCATTTAGCAATGCCCACAAACCATTAATGAATAAAACAGAACATCACTTAACAAGTAATGACTATAGGCAATGTCAAAAATTTGACAATTTTTTTAAAGTGTGTGCAAGACAGCCATGAAAAGAATGTATTGCAAAGATTGTCCGCCCAAAGTAGGCAACCCAATAACTTCTGAAATTGCGACAGGCACCATCAAAAAGATTTAATTTGTCAAATTCCATAAACTTGCCCAGGATAAGGTAACAGGAACACTGGCTGGTGGAACAGTACCGATGCGGTGGAATTTCACCAATAATTGGAAGTTTCAGGATTGTGAGTTCAGATGAATTGTGTGTCTCCAATACAGGTATACAGCCAACTTTGTATCAAGGAACAGGTCAAAATACACTTTGCTGCCTGTCAGAGATAATGCTCTTACTTGGGTGTCACAAATTTCACTGGTGCCTTACATGTCAAGTGAGGGGGGGAAAAGACTTTGATTAATCATTTTTATTCAATGCTGGTGTAATCATTTTTATTCAATGCTGGTGTCTCTCTGTGGTATCCAGGCTAATGACGAATGAATCATTTTTTACTGTTGTCTGTGTAATCTTTTATTCCATCCATCACGGGAACAATGTGTGGCCATGAGCAGCACTCTTGCCAGAAAGCAGTAGTAATAGCTTCAGCACATAATTGATTGGATAGCCGGCCCAATGAAGGTGTGAGAAAACAGCACTTGGAGGAAAACAATGGGTAACCTACGTCTCCTTGTTTTTTTTTAGCATTTCAGAAAAATGCTTGAATGGGTTGATTTATTTACTAAAGTTAAAATTATACCTTTGATCCGCAAAGAAAATAAAATGGATTATTTCTTTGGTTTAATTAGCAGGTTGTTTCTTTGAAAAGAAAAACAGCTTCTTTCTATTTGAAAGAAAAAGACTGGCAATTTCACTGACACCTTTGACAACTACAGGGCATTCCAAAAGTGTTTTACAGCCAATGAACTACATTTAAAGTGTCATCATTGTTGCAATGTAGGAATTATGGTAATTTCAGAACAGCCCAGTCCTGTAAACAGTAATAAAATAAATTTGCCAGAGCACCTATTTTAAGGGTTCATTGGGAGATAAATGTTGAGGATGTTTCAACAGATTGGCCTCTCAAGTAGTAATGGAGAGCCCTGATGAGGTCTTAGTATGATTCCTCTGAAATGCATAACACCTCCAGTATTGTACAGAGGTGTCAATCTGCACAAGTCTCTGAAGAGGACTTGAACCTACAAGCATCTGACTCAGAGTTGGAAGTGCTGTCAATAAGCCAAATCTCAACACAGACCTGCAACTTGTTATTTTTATAGATATTCATGACTATATTTGTTAAACCTACAGCCAATGTACAATCATAATAAGGATTTTGTCCCAAAACCTCTCCAGCAAAAACTTAGTTGTTAACAACAGCAATTGGAAACATTAGGATAGATTTTTATCTTCACTGGCATGAGTGGTATTCTGGGGGAGTGAACCATCCATCCATTGAAATTTCTATAGGCAGCCAATCCACCTGTATTGCAGCAAGGATGAACATCTACCCCAGTCCAAGCAACATATCAATTCGGACAAAAGCTGGTGTTTGATGAAAATGTGAAATTCAGCTCCTATTGTTGTTCACGTGGTAAATGCTTACAGGTTTTTAAAAGATAAAACTGGTTGAATACAGTCCGTTTAAACTGAAAATTTGTTTATCAAGCTCACAATATCAATTCAGTGTTAGGTTATTCTTCCTACGAGTAATTAGCTAGAAACAGACTGTGGAATATGGGCTGAATTCACTTCCTAGTGATAAGCTAGTAGCTGCACAGGACCCCTGCTTATCGAAAACCATTGCAAATATATTGTTTTTGTGGATTAGGAGCAGTAACCTACTACTGGGCTCGTGAAAGAACGACATGAAATTATAAAGTACCTTTCACCACCTCAGAAGCCCCAAACTTGGAGCGGTCACATGGGATTATGCCAAATGCATTGCTGCAAGTGAAGCAACAGTCAACCAGCCAGGGAAGTGTCGAAGCAGAGAGAAGGTAAAGGAAAAAGAACCACAGGTGACATGAAGAAAAAAGGTTTATTATGCAGCAAGTGGTTAGCGTCGGGAATGCACTGCCTAAGATTGCTCAGGCGACAACGTCAATCATGGCTTACAAACGGAAGCGGTATAGAGAGAATATGCAGAGCTACAAGGTAAAGGTAGGAGAGTGTGATTAGCTGGTGACTGTTACAGAGAGGCAGCACTGATGTACTGGGTTGAATGGGCTTGGTCTGCTCTCTACCCATTCCTTCGGTCAATTATTTTTAATGGGATCAGGACTAAACACCCAGAAAATAAAACATTTGCCAAACACTTTCCAGATTAATATCCAAAATGTAACATTCCTAATTGCATTTAGGCTATGAAAATTCAATATTCTTTTGCTCCTGTCAGATCAGTGTGGTGTGCTATTTCATTTACAGCAATTCTGTCGAACTAATGCACCATGTATTATTAACAGTATTAGTGTTGGAAAACAGAAGCAGAGACCCAACTTGTAGTTCTCCACACACTACATCAAACATTTCCTAAGAGCATACTTGGCACAGGCAGGAAGTTCTTGTTTGTTTCATTTCACCAGAGTGGTGTCAGAATATACCGTATATTGTTTTTGACCGGGGTGGCAAGGTGGCTCAGTGGTTAGCACTGCTGCCTCACAGCACCAGGGTCCCAGGTTCGATTCCAGCCTTGGGCGACTGTCTGTGTGGAGTTTGCACATTCTCCCTGTGTCTGTGTGGGTTTCCTCCCACAGTCCAAAGATGGGCAGTTCAGGTGAATTGGCCATGCTAAATTCCCTGTAGTGTTAGGTGCGTTAGTCAGAGGGAAATGGGACTGGGTGGGTTGCTCTTCGGAGGCTCGGTGTGGACTGGTTGGGCCGAAGGGCTTGTTTCCACACTGTAGGGAATCTAATCTTCTCTTCTGTTAGGCACAAATTGGAAACCAGACTTTCCAGGAAAACCGGGCATTATTGGCTCCTTTCGATCAGCAGGATCCATGAATTGACAGCCGGAAACCTCAACTTACTTCTAGTCAGGACTTAGTTCTCTCAATTAGTTGCACTAGGAGGCTACTTGGGGTGGGGTGAGGGTGTAACAAGGATAAGGTATCTGGTAGTAAAGCTGCTCAGTAAGAGTGGGGAGCAAACAGCTTTGTCGGCTAATGAGACATCAAGCCTGCCAGAGACCAAATACTTACTGAGTGGTACGGTCAATGGGCATAGAATGATGGGAGAACAGTAGACAGAAAATACAGATACTATTGAGAAGTCTTAACCTTCAAGGAGAAGGGTAAGAGGGTCAAAAACCATAATGCTCCAATCGCAAATCTAACATTCCAAAACATGGATTGCCTAGAAATCTTATAAGCACAAATTGCCACAATGACTTTTGGGGTACTGCAACAAATCAAGAGGGCAGGGGTTCAGTAAAAGTCATCAACATTATAAAGCAGTAATAAAAATCTGTTTTATGTTCAGGTCCAGGTCTTTGTGCATTTGAACGTGGACTGTCTCAATGTCTGAGGAGTTGCAAATGGCGCTCAACTTCGTGCAATCATTGGTGAACAACACCACGTCTGACCTTGTGATAGGGGGAAGGACGTTGATGAAGCAGCTGAAGGTGGTCCGTCTAGGAAATTAGCCTGAGGAATCATGCAGAAATGTACTAGAACTGAAATAGCTGACCTCCAACAACCATAACCATTTTCCTTTGCTCCAACCAGCCAATTAATCACTGTTACTACAAGAATAGATCGGAAATCAGGAATTCAGCTGCATGTAAGTCACCTGCGGTTTCCTTAAAACTAGCCCACCATCTGCAAGGTGTAATGGAATACTCTCCACTTGTCAGGTTGGATGAAACTCCAGCAACACTCAAGAAACTTGACCCCATCCAAGACAACGCAGCTCACTTCAATGGCACCATATCACCCATCTTCAAGACTGACTTCTATCACCATGCAATGCACAGTGACAACAGTGTAGTTACCATCTACAAAGCAGTAACTCACCAAGATACATTCGGTATCACCTTTCGAACTACTGACCTCCACCACTTAGAAGGACAAGGATGGTAGATGCATGGTAAAGCCACAGACTGCAAAGTCCTCTCCAAGTCACAAGCATCCGAGCATCCGACATTGTTGTTCTTTCACTGCTGCTGTCCCTTCCTAATGACTGAGGGTGGCTCTGCACCTCAAGGACTGCAGCAGTTCAAGATGATAGTTCACTACCACTTTCTACAAGGCAACCGAGAATGGGAAGTAAATTCTGGTCTAGCCAGTGACACCCTCATGCCACAAACAAACAAAAGAACCCTGTATTCAGAATAAGTACCAATGGCTTTGGAAGTTGTAAATAAAACACCTCAGTTCAAGAAAGGAGTGAGACAGAAAGCAGAGAAATATAAGCCAATAACCCAAATGTTTGTCATTTAGAAAATGCTAGATTCTATCATTGAAGAAGTAGGGGGGAGACATTTAGAAAACGTATTGCAATGAGCAAAGTCAACATGATTTTGTGAAAGAGACACTATTGTTGATCAATTTATTAGAATTCTTTGAGGATATACAAAATAGGATGGATAAAGGGGAACCAGTAGACCTAATAGTTTAGAATTTCCAACAAGCATTTGGAAACATACAAACATGTGAATCAGGTCTAGCAGTAGACCACCAGGGCTCTCAAGCCTATACTCCCATTCAAAAAGATCACAGACAATCTGATTACTCCAACCTGCTATCTATCACCGATAACCCTTCACTCTCTTTCTTCTCAAGGATCTATCTACTTCTGCCTTAAAACCATCCAAGCACTCTGACTTCACCACATTTTGGGGAAGAGAGTTCCACAGACACCTGACACTCTGAGAAAGAATTTATCCTCATCTCTGAAACAGTGAACACAAGTTCGATATTTTGTCCATCCTTTTCACAATCACTCTGTGAAATCTCCCCCCAATGATCCTTTTTGTTTTAATTAGTTAAACTCCAGCAGCTACAAGCCAAGTCTACCTTTCCTTTCCACACATCTTGCCAGTAAACCTTTTCGTGAACTGCTTCACATCTTTCCTAAATAAGATGACCAGTACTGTACGCAATACTCCAAATGTGATTGCACAAGTGTTCTATGTAACTGTGGCATAAACTTATACTTTAGTAATCAATTCTTCTTCATAAATGATAGCATTGTATTTAGCTTTCCTAATTTCTTGCTGTACCTGCATGCTAATATTTTACAAGGATGCACTAGGAGTCTTAGGTTTTCTATCTCTGCCATCTCGCACCATTAATGTATACTTTTTTTTAAACTCTTCCTGCCAAAATGGTCAATTTCACATTTTCCCATAGTTTACTTCATTTGCCAGATCTTTGTTCACTCACTTAATCTATCTATATTGCCTTGTAACCTCATGTTGTGTTCACACTTACTTTCCTAACTGTTTCCAAGTCATCAGTAAATTGATCAACTATGTGTTTTGTCCCTTTATCCAATTCACTTACATCAGTTGTAAAAAGTTCAAGTCCAAGCACTAAAAACTGCTACATAAGTGGTTACTACACATTAAGAGCTTATGGTATTGGGGGTGATATTAACATGGATAGAGAACTGATTTTCTGACCAAACAGACAGTCAGAATAAATTTGTCATTTTAAGGCAGTGAGTTGTAACTAGTGCCACAGGAATCAATGCCAGGGCCCCAATTATTTATGATTTATATTAACACCTTGGATAATGAGACTGAATTTTCACCACTGTCTAGTGGTTGGCGATATGAAGGTAGGTAGGAGAGCAGGTTGTGAGGACAATGCAAAGAAATCTCGATAGGCTAAGTGAGTAGGCAAAAATTTGGCAGATGTAGTAAAATATGGGAAAATGTGAGACTGTCCATTTGGCAAAAAAAAAGTAGAAAAGCTGAGTATTATTTAAAAGGAGAGAGACTACAGAATGCTGTGGTGCAGTGAGATCTACATGAATCACAAGACATCAGTATGCAGGTACAGCAAGTAATCAGGAATGCAAATGGAATTTAGGTCTTTATTACTGGGGAGATGGAATATAAAAGTAGGGACGTCTTGTTACAACAAAACACAATGCACTGAGTTTTGTTGGCTATTTGCTTTTGAAGCAGTTCAGAGAAAGTTCATTGAGCTCATTCCCAAATGAGAGAATTATCTTATGAGAAAGAAAGTTTACCAGATTGTGCTTATACATTTTGGAGTTTAAAAGGGTGAGACATAATCTTTTCAAAGCATAGAGGAACCTGAGAGGCTTTGACAGGGTAGATGCTTCCTATCATGAGGGAATCTAGAAATAAGTGATATTTTCAAAGTATTTAGTTTCCTGTTTAAAACAGATGAAAACGAATACCTATCCTGGGACTATTAGTATTTCGAATTCTCAGCTCAACAAGTGGCGCTGTGGCTCAATGGAATCTCACAGCACTAGGGGCCCAGGTTTGATCCCAACCTCTGCCGACTGTCTGTGTGAAGTTTGCACGTTCTCCCTGTGTCTGTCTGGGTTTCCTCCGGGTTTCTCCCACAATCCAAAGATGTACAAGATAGGTGGATAGGCTACGGGGAATGCAGGGTTACAGGGACAGGGTAGAGGATGGATCTGGGTGGGACGTTCTTCGGAGGGTGAGTGTGGACTCAATCGGCCGAATGGTCTGGTCTCACACTATAGGGATTCTGTACAGTAGAATTTGGGACTTTGAACATATTCAAGGCTGAGTCAGACAGATTTTTGATTAACAAGGAGCCTAGGGTTACAACGAGCAGATAGAACAGTGGGTTAACTAAGATCTCACTGAATGACACAGAAGATTCAAAGGTAGAGTGACCTATGTTTAAATTTTTTATGTTTCTTACATAATATACTCAGTCCATTTCAAATAAATTCATATTTTTTATGTTTAAAATCACTGGGAAGAATCTGTTTTCCTTGTTCCAGTATTCAGCTCACTGGATATTCAGTTGTTTCCAACTTTCAAGGGATCTGTAAAGCTGACAGCTGAGCTCCCCCACCACCACACCATACTAGACGCTCTGCTCCCCAGCTCTGCCACTGCTGTTTATCAGCAACACCTCTATCTTTGGAGCTGTTATATGCCCAGGTAGTCAGGTGGAAAGGGAATCAGCCCAGATTTTTTCCAATTATCTGATTTCCGTAAGGGAAAGGAATTAGCCTTCTTTTCAATGATGGAACGGGACCTGGCAGGCAACCAGTTTCCTCAGTCTCTGCAGCTTTTGCTGATCTTGTGTCGAGGACCTGCATGCCCGTACTTTGGAATACATCTGCACAATACCTTTTTCTCAGCCCCACTCAACCCACCAACCAGCTCCTCTGTATTAGTTACAGCTTCCAACTCTCAATTACTCAAAATGCCTGGCAAGGACCAGAAAGGCAAATGATATCACACAGCCAACGCACATGTCACAGTTCCCAAATGCACAGAATTAATCTCCTGAATGTGAACAGAACCACTTAATTCTATCCAATTTGGGCCTGCCACAATCATTTTAATGGGAGAGCTTAGATGGAATCTTTAACACTTATTCTAAAAAAAACTCAGACACTACGATGTTTATTCCTACATGGCTGCCCCTTCTGACACTTTCTGAGGGACATTATTCTTACAGTCCATCATAGACTAACTACCATAAATTACTAATTCCAAACTGAGTAAAATCAGTTCTGGAGGAAGGGTCACTGGACCCAAAACGTGAACTCTGATTTCTCTCCACAAATGCTGCCAGATCTGCTGAGCTTTTTCAGCAGTTTCTATTTTTGAGACTAAAATCAGCAAATAAAATCATATGACCCTCCAATCACCATTTACACATTGAACTCGTTAGCCTTGATTCATTCCTGGTCTCTGCTGCACTTTGATAAACCATTATCAAAGAGGTTAGTTTTGTTTTGTAAGAAGGAGGCAATACTGGTACAGGAATTAAACAAAAATTACTAAAACTATTCTGCAAACAAACACGTGTAGTCACATTGAGAGGGTGAAGTTAGTGAGGTTGATGGTTGATGAGAAACAAAATGAGAACCTGTTACAAACATGAGCTCAGCTGCTTTGAATATTTTACTGTCCATCCTTAGACTGTATCACAATGGAATTACATCATAAATTGGAATGTCACACACCAGATTTACTCTAAATCAGTAGGTCACAGGTTCAACCCTCTCTTTAAACTTTAGCCATAATTTAAGCTGACCAGTCACTATCGTACCAAGAAAGCACCACGATGTCAGAGCTGCATTTTGTGAGACATTAAATCAAAGTACCTTCTTCCTGTTCAGGCACAATTTCAAAAGATAAGCGGGAAATTATTCTGTTGTACAACCGAAGAGTTCAAGCGCTTCTTAATGTCACCAAAATCTGATTACTTTTTGAGGGGTTTGCTGTGTGAAAATTATCTGTGTTTCCTACAGAAAGAAGATAACAATACTTCAACAAAACTTCAACAATGTAAAGTGGAACACTGCAAGGTTGTAAAATGCAGGAGTTCTGCTTTCCAAATGTACAGTTGAATGAAAAGGAGAGGTCACACATGTAGTAAATGCTTTTTTTTTTAAATTGAAATTTTTATTGGTTTCCCATTCAGGGTTTGCATCCAGAAGCTTTTGCTCATGAGCAAGTGAATTACTGCTGGAAATCTACAACGTTATTCTGCGATTAACAGCTGAAAATGGTGTAGGGATGTCCAAGAGTAGTTTGACCCAGTATGGTGTCCTATTCAGGTGACAGGCATATCAGATTTATTAAGGGTCAACAACAGCGACTCATTATGATAGATTTTAACCCAAACTGCCATTTGGAAAACTGGTAACAGTGAAACATTATCCATTATACATCCCAATTTACACAGCGTACAAGATCATTTTCCTTCCAGCAGTGAAAGTTACAATCTATCATAATATGTGAGAAAATAGAAGTGTGACCAGCCTCTCTCTGAAGTAATATTCTCTTCTTGTATTTGGTATTAAAACCTGTGCTGTTAAATTATCTTTGTGTCATCTTGAACCCAGGGCACTATCTGCTTCCTCCACTCTATATCAATTTCACATCAGTGGTCTCCTCCACACAGCAACAAACCTATCCAAGTTTTTTGCTGCTTATTGTACACCTCACAGATCCAATCACAGAGGTACCCATTGAACAGCTACAACCTTAACCTCTAGTCTTTCCAACTGGATGGGAAATTAATGGGTCAGATTTTCCAAGAATTGGAAACCACAGTCAGACTGCTCCTACCTTTTCCAATGAGAAACAGCCCGGATTTCGAGCAGAAAATTCCGAACATGGCTCCTTCAGAACTGCAGGACATACCTTAAATCTACCAGGTCCCTCAGAATGGAGGATATCCCGGGGAGGTCAAACTACAAACCCCCTTTTCACAGCGGCAGCTACCTGTTCTGTGATTTAAATATCCACCAGCACAGATAGCCACTCTGTCAGCTCATGTGAAAGGGGAAGATTGTAAGTTAAGAGTGAGGATAGGCTGCTAGGCAGGTAGGGTGCCAAATAATAGATTGAGTCTTTAGCTTAGTTTGGGAGGGGTAAGGGTGTTGGATCTGGTCAGATCCCAGGGGAAATTTTTTTCTAAGTGGGAAGGGCTGTCCCAACTCCAGCTGAGATGTGTGGGAGAGTACAGTAGCTGGGAGGGGAGGGTGTGGGAATTCGGGGAGCGGCGGGGGGGGGGGGGGGGGTGTCTAACTGCAACAGAACCTCTGAATTTTCCAATTTAAACAGATATCTTGAGGCTGTACGGGACATTGTTCTTCTGGAGTACTGCGTCCAGTTATAGGAAGGATAGTATTAAGCTGGAGAGGGTTCAAAAAAGATTTACTCGGATGTTGACAGGAATGGTTATTTCAGTTATAAGGAGAGCCTGGATAGGTTGGGATATTCTCCCTGGAGTATAGGAGGTTGAGGGTGACCTTATAGAGGTTTATAAAATCTTGAGGGGCATAGATAAAGTGAATAACAGCTGTCTTTACCCTAGGCTGGGAATTTCAGGACTAAGCAATATATTGTAAGGTGAGAGGAGAAAGATTTAAAAAGACATAAGGGGTAATTTTCTTTTTTTTTAAACACCAAGAGTGGTTCGTGTGTAGAACGAACTTCCAGAGAAAGTGGTGAATGCAGGTACAGTTACATTTAAAATGTATTTTAGACAAATACATGAATAGGAAATGTTTGGAGGGATATGGTGCACAGGCAGGTGAGACTAGTTTAGTTTGGGATCATAGTCAGCATGGATTGTTGGACCGAAGCATCTGATTCCATGCTCAACTAATTCTATTCATTCAGACGGTTCCAGATGCAGATAAATTGCCCATTGAAATCTTCCATCATTCCTGGCGATTCCCTTGGAATCTGTTTCACTGTGAATTCTGCACAGCCCCAGTGCACAACTCCCACCTATACTGCAGAAATTATCACGTGCCATCGGAAAATTGGGGCTGAAATTTCTTCCAAACCTTCCAACAGGTTGTTTCCTTTCTTGTCCACATCTGGAAAACATCAATCATCTCTAAACTTTGACAGCTCCAACTTTGCTAGTCTCCATCCAAAATCACTTATCACTTCATTACCTCCTTTGACCACAAGTGCAACACTCACATCTTGATCACTGAAAGGTTTCCAAGGGGACAGGTTTTCTTGTATTCATAAAATGTAGCTCTTCCCTCTGCAAAAATGCCAACTGTCCTACCAAGACTTGAATGCCCCTGCATAATACTTCTGTCCCTCTCAGTATTAAATGAGACACGAGAAAAACATTTTCTACCCAAGGTGTTTTCTCTTCTTTCCGTTTTTCAATTTTGATCAGTAGTTTTCCAAACTTTGCCCGTTTATTCCGTCTCGTCTCCCAATGTCTCCTCTACACCCACAATCTTCTGGTTTAACCATTACAAAGCAAACCAAAAGGAAATGTATTTTCAAAGAAGAAACTTAGGTAGGAATTTGTTAAAGAAGAATATTAATAGGCCATGAGGAGATTGGGATTATTTTACTAGGATGTTGCCTGGTAGGGAGGAAAGGTCTTACGAGGAAAGGCTGAGGGACTTGAGGCTGTTTTCGTTGGAGAGAAGAAGGTTGAGAGGTGACTTAATAGAGACATACAAGATAATCAGAGGGTTAGATAGGGTGGACAGTGAGAGCCTTTTTCCAAGTATGGTGACGGCGAGCATGAGGGGGCATAGCTTTTAGTTGAGGGGTGATAGATATAGGACAGATGTCAGAGGTAGTTTCTTTACTCAGAAAGTAGTAAGGGTATGGAATGCTTTGCCTGCAATGGTAGTAGATTCGCCAACTTTAAGTACATTTAAGTCGTCATTGGACAAGCATATGGGCGTACATGGAATAGTGTAGGTTAGATGGGCTTCAGATTGGTATGACAGGTTGGCGTAACATCGAGGGCCGAAGGGCCTGTACTGCGCTGTAATATTCTATGTTCTGTATTTATAGGCTTGAGAAAAATATTGGTACAGGATAAACAGCCAAACATCCTCAAATATTATTTGGCCCTATTTTTAAAAAAATAAATTTCATTTTTTGCAGTGCCTTTTGTACACTCCCAAAGTACTTTACAGCCAATGAAGTGATTTTAGAAATGCCATCACTTTTGTAAAGTAGGAAACTGAGCAGCTAATTTACACACAGAGGGTGGCATTTTATGTCTCCTTGGTGGCAGGTTTGGAGCTGGGAAGGACATTTAATCAGGTGGGATGGTGATGGGTTTGAACCCTGACTCATTCACACTTCCAACCCAATCAGGCCCACGCTGGGACAGCTTTGCGTCCCTGCTCTCAATTGAAGCCTTCAAATTGAATTACGGACCTCACCCTAGTTCTGCTGCTGACATTAAAACAGCAGCAGACAGGAGGCAATGGCCTAGTGGCATAATCGCTAGACTATTAATGCAGAAACTCAAATTAATGTTCTGAGGACCTGGGTTCAAATCTCCATCACAGCAGATGTTGGAATTTGATTGTGATTTTAAAAATCTGGAATTAAGAATCTACTGATGCCCATGAAGCCATTGCTGATTGTAGGAAAAATGAAAACAGCAGTGGGACTGTCACTACACAAGTGGCATGACGTGCAATCTACTGCAGGTTGCTGTTGGTATTCCATGGAGGGGAATGTCCCTTGCTCATAAGGACTCCATGCTTGAGAAGCCGCTGTCTATCAAATAGATAGGATGGTGCTGAGAGCCATTCCCCCTGCCCTTATTACTACCCCATCAACTCAACTCCCCCTGCCCCATGACCCCCACCAGAAGAAACCCCGCCCACGTTTACTCTGCCGAGTCCAGGGATTGAGCAGAGATCTGGGACTCGAATCTTTCCTGCAGCCACTTCCCCAGCAGCGCAGCTCAACAAAAGAGGTGCTCGTCCCTGATTGATTGGCAGCTCTCTGGAGGGATAACATCCATTCCCAGGCTCCTTGATCACTGGGAAACACCCAGTGACCCCTCAGCTGTATAAACGACACCGTTGGAAGCAAGCAAATCAGACCTCCTGCTGGGTCTCCAATGGTTGCTCAATGGTTAGCTCTGCTTCCTCAAGCACCAGGGACCCGGGTTCGATTCCAGCCTCGGGCGACCGTCTGTGTGGAGTTTGCACATTTTCCGTGTCTGCGTAGATTTCTTCCGGGTGCTCTGGTTTCCTCCCACAGTCCAAACGTATGCAGGTTAGGTGGACTGGCCATGCTAAATTGCCCATGGTGTTCACGGATTTGTAGTTTAGATGCATTAGTCAGGGGGAAATGTAGAGCAATAGGGTAGGGGAATGGGTCTGGGTGGGTTACTCTTCGAAGGGTCGGTGTGGACTTGTTGGGCCAAATGGCCTGATTCCATATTATAGGGATTCCAAGATTCTATGATAAGACCTTGGTCACCTCCAGAAAATTCTTCCCAGAGTTCCCATAAACAGTAATGTGATAATGACCATCACAATTCTTAAAATCTTAACTGAAGGAGGAATATTGACCAGGGAGGGTCTGCTCTCCTTTAGTGCAGAAGATCTTCTACTTCCATCTGAGAGGGCAAAAGGGACTTTAGTTTAATGTCTCATCTGATAAACGCCACCTCTAACAAGACAGCAATATTGTACTGGAGTATCTTGCTTTCTGTGTTCAGGTTTTGGTCTGGGACTTTGAATGCACAGCCTCAGAGGTCAGGGTGCTATCAATTGAGCGGCTGGTCGAAAGTGAGGACTGCAGATGCTGGAGATCAGAGTCGAGAGTGTGTTGCTGGAAAGACACAGCAGGTCAGGCAGTATCAGTGGAGCAGGAAAATTGACATTTCGGGCAAAAGCCCTTTAGCAGGACAGCATTAATTATATATGTGACAGTTCTGATGAAGGGCTTTTGCCTGAAACATCAATTCTCCTGTTCCTCAGATGCTGCCTGACCTGCTGTGCTTTTCAGCAGCACACTCTCAACTTTGATCTCCAGCATCTGCAGTCCTCACTTTCGACTAGCCGCTCAATTGATAGCACCCTGATCTCTGAGGCTGTGCGTTCAAAGTCCCAGACCAAAACCTGAACACAGAAAGCAACATACTCGATTTTCCTGCTCCCCGGATGCTGCCTGACCTGCTGTGCTTTCCCAGCACCACATTCTTGACTGCTATCAATTGAGCCACGGTTGATAGTAATCAACACCACATTGATTATGTAAAGCTGAGAGTTCATTCCACTAAACAGAAAAAATGCTCGTGATATTTCTTTGTCCTATTGAACATCCACAGTCAACTTCCTGGGCCAAAAGATTTGAAAAATATTCCTGTAATAGGAATAATACAAAATTTAAAATTGGTTTGTAAAGATTTGAAGATATATGACTCTTGATTTAAGGATATTCTTTCCTCAAAAAATGCATTCATTAGAGTTGGCTTTAATTGTAAAGTAAAGTAGTCAAGCATCCGTGCAGTATGCGAAATGAAGATTTGTCAATCGGTACTATTTTCTATTACATGACGCTCTCATTCATCAAAGGTTTTTTTTCCCTATAACATGATCTGTGCTCAAACTGTGCAACATATTGGCAGGTAGAGAAGTTAAAGAGTGATTGATGGATGCTAGTTTACATTGGAAACTCTAGTTCAGTTGAAGCAGAAGATGCAGTTGGTTGTGAGAGAGTGGCAAAACCTCAAATGGTGCAATTGGAAGAGGGCACTGTTGGTATGATCAGCAAGTTTGCAGATGACACGAAGATTGGTGGAGTAGCAGAAAGCATAGGGGACTGTCAGAGAATACAGGAGGATATAGATAGACTGGAGAGTTGGGCGGAAAGTGGCAGATGGTTTTCAATCCAGACAAATGTGAGGTAATGCATTTAGGCAAGACCGATTCTAGAGCGAATTATACAATGAACGGAGGAGCCTTGGGAAAAGTTGATGGGCAGAGAGATCTGGGAGTGCAGGTCCATTGTATCCTGAAGGTTGCTGCACAGGTGGCTAGAGTGGTCAAGAAGGCATATAGTATGCTTGCCTACATTGGACGGGGTATTGAGTGAAAGAGCTGGCAAGTCATGTTAAAATTGTACAAGACATTGGTTCGGCCGCATTTAGAATACTGTGTACAGTTCTGGTCGCCACATTACAAAAGGATGTGGACACTTTGGGGAGGGTGCAGAGAAGGTTTATGAGGATGTTGTCTGGTATGGAAGATGCTAGCTATGAAGAAAGGTTGAGTAGGTTAGGGGTATTTTCATTAGAAAAAAGGAGATTGAAGGGGGACCTGATTGAGGTTTACAAAATCATGAAGGGTATAGACAGGGTGGATAGAAGGGCTTATGCCCGAAACATCGATTCTCCTGCTCCTCGGATGCTGCCTGACCTGCTGTGTTTTTCCAGCACCACATTTTTTAACTCTGGTCTCCAGGACCTGCAGTCCTCACTTTCTCCAGGGTGGATAAAGACAAGCTTTTTCCCAGAGTGAAGGAATCAATAACGAGAGGTCACGCTTTCAAGGTGAGAGGTGAAAAGTTTAAGGGGGATACACGCTGCAAGTACTTCACACAGAGGGTGGTGGGCGTTTGCAACACGTTGCCAGCAGAGGTGGTAGAGGCAGGCATGGTATATTCACTTAAGATGTGTCTGGACAAATGCATGAATAGGTGGGGAGCAGAGTGATACAGATGCTTAGGAATTGACCAACAGGTTTAGACAGTACATTTGGATCAGCTCAGGCTTGGAGGGCCGAAGGGCCTGTTCCTGGGCTGTGAATTTTCTTTGTTCTTTGTTCTTTATATATCACAAAATCTCAAGTGTCCAATGAGTTGGCTGAATTATGCTTTCAAAGTTAGCCAGTTATATCTATTTGTGAACATTTTTTGGCAAATTTATGGAAGGAAATAGATTAAACATAAAAGATGTTTGCATCAAGAATGCTGTATGGCTTGACATTGGCAAAAGGCTACATGTGGACACATGTTTGACATGCATGTCTTATATTACAGTTCTGCATTGTGATAATGTTGCAAATGCAAATTCTATAATATGAGGCTGATTTTATAATGGTCCACCAACAGCATACATTCTCGCAGAAGAGAAAAATTCTTCATCCATCCACTTTAATAGAAGCAGACCGGTGAAAAGCGTGTCTGCAATTTGACTGATGCACACTCCCCAGCAGGTGGGACATTTCACCAGGAGCACAATTCTGTAAAATTGGCCCTTGGATTAGGTTATTGGCCTGCTGCACACTCAAGGACATGTCATTCCAACTTCACAACTACATCGCAGGTTGACTCCTAACTTGGAAATTTCCCACTCGAAGAGAGGCAGGAGAAAAGAGGATAAAGTATTTGCTTTTAAAATTTGGAGATGCCGGTGTTGGACTGGGGTGTACAAAGTTAAAAATCACATAACATGAGGTTATAGTCCAACAGGTTTAATTGGAAGCACACTAGCTTTCGGAGCGACGCTCCTTCATCAGGTGGTAGTCACCTGATGAAGGAGCGTCGCTCCAAAAGCTAGTGCTTCCAACTAAACCTGTTGGACTATAACCTGGTGTTGTGTGATTTTTAACTTTGTTTTTAAGAGCGTGGGAGAGGAGATTGGGGGTGTGGGGTAAGATCAGCATTGTGAAGATTTTGTATTGCAGCTGCTAAATAAGCTTGGATGAGTAAAAAGGTAACACAGGTTAATGTAACAGACTCGGAATCGTGGTGAGAGAATGAACAATGATGACTGAGATTTGACAGAAAAGGTGAGACACCGAATGAAATGGAGAATGATGGCTAGGGGAGGGGGCTGTGGGCAGGGGAGCTGGCATTGCAAAGGCTAAAAAGCTGAAGATTCTGCCAGCAATTGTAGATTGGACATGAGGGGTGAATGTTCTGTGCTGGGACCAGTAGGCAGACGAGGAATTAGAAGGATAGAGGAATTAACAGACACAGTCTGAGGTCAGCCCAAAGAGTGATTTGAAAATTTTAAATTTAAATCGAGAAATCAGAGAACATCCACTACCACCGACCACACCACCTGCTTCAAATGACAGTGAGTTTCAGGTATTCTAATAAGACTACACAGTTAAAGGTGACTAGCTCTCCCACTGTGTAGGACTGAATGTGTCCATATAGAGGCCTGTCCACATTGACCCACAATTACAGTTCCAACTTAGAATCGGTGTTCAAGTTAACAAGGCAGCAATACTGACCTCAAGATGACCCATACTGAACTCCCCCAACCACCTCCTCTAAGATCTACTCATCATTCACCCAATGTCCTATCCATTCCAAAGATGAATTTCCAGCGCTCTGAGTTTGACCAAAGCTTCTCATGTGAAGCTGTGTCAAAACCAACCGTCTAAGTGTAGGAACTTCATGCTATTGTGTTTAATCAACATCAACTTATGTTGTCACTTCTGTAAAAAGGTTTATTTTTTTCATTTATTTATGTGATGTGCCTGTCTCAGGGATAGGCCAGCATTATTGCCCACTCCTAACTGCTCAGAATGCAGTTAAGTGCCAACCATGTTGCTCTGGGTCTGGAGTCATATGTCAGTTAGACCAGGTGAGAATGGCAGTTTCCTTCCCAAAAGGACATTGGTGAGCCAGATGGGTTTTTCCTAATAATTAGCAATGGCTTCATGGACATTGTTTAGGCTTATTGAGTGCAAATTTCATCATCTGCCATGTCAGGATTTGAACCTAAAACATTACCTTGGTCTTTGGATTATTAGCCTACCATAGGCTATTGCCTCATTGAGAAAGATTATTTGTCAGAATATTGCTGTTTGAATCAAAGTTGACTGTAGTTTACTTAATAATTACCGATAGCACAAGAACCAAGCTCACAACTAATAACTGAGTTAATTATTCTACCCAGGACTCAAGACTAATGCGTTAACCAGTCTGTCTATTTTCACCTTCTTGTTTTCAATAGGAGTACAATGTTAACTTTGGTATTTTTCCAGCTGGTCTTGTCTGAATTCTGAAGGTTGGGGTGGGGGAATTAGCTTAAATGATGGAGCACACACTTCACATGCGAGAGGTAGTAACATGGATACCCACATTCTTATTTATGACAAGAGATAGGAGATTCTTGATTAGTAAGGGATCAATGGTTATGGGAGAAGATAGGAGAATGGTGGAGCAGAATCGATGGGCTGAGTGACCTAATTTCTGTTTCTATATCTCAGGGTCTTAAGGCCTGGTGATTTGGAAAGGGGTTGTTGCCTCATTGGTGGGCAAATCCTAAGCCAAACACTGAAACCTGTCTTTATGGTTCATCTATGTGCATGAGATTCTTTGATACACATCCCACAGGACCCAATAATAAAAGTAATCTGAACAAATGACTGTTTCCAAACTACCAGTTGTCATCTCCAACAGCATTCAAAGTTCTCCAATGCAGACGATCTGAAACACATCAATTTTGAAGAAGAGTCTTTGGATTCGAAAAATTAACTGTTTTTCTCTCTTCACAGGTGATGCCAGAACTACTGAGTTTCTCCAGCATTTGTCCTTATTGCAGATTTCCAGCATCCTCAATATTTCACTATTAAGTGAAAGATAGCACTATACATGAAGTCATACAAAGTACATATGGAGATAAGTCCCAAATGTTAAGCAATCAGCCTACATTTTGCAAGAATACAGACAGCAGCTAAAAACATTGTCCACCGCCAACATATTTCGGAAAGATGTGAGCGTATTGTCCTAGTTTTCCAGTCATTGAATTGAAGGGACCCCTAACTGCTGGTAAATTAGACCATGGTATCCCCATCAGATGCTAAATCAACTTGCTTCCAATACACAAGTCTTTACCACTTGCACCATAGGATGGGTTACAGCTGACGTATGAACTAGCCACATTTTCTCACAGTCAATACTGTCAACACCAACCATGGACCAGGAATGGTCGATTGTTTCTCTTGGTGTGTACCATGGAGACTCAGACAAACTTAAACACACCTACACATTAAACCGCTGTTGCTGATACTGTTATGAAGATGTGGGTATACTGTACCTTTAAGAAAGTTAAAAGCTAGCAGAACTACCTGAAAGCACCAATTGTTCTGAACAAGATGTAATGTAACTTTTTCATCCAGTAGCTAGGGTAGCTTGTTGCCTAGAAATAACAATATAGATTTGAATTAGGCCTATCAGTTTAAATTATGCCCCCAAAAAGTACCAAATTCCAATCAAGTTGAATTGAGTATATTGACAATCTTAAAAGCCAATGACATACCCCTGAAGCATCAGATTGTAAGATGGGGAAAATTGAACAGTTGGGTGGAGAACTGCCAAGCCAATGACATCTGCAAACTGACCAAAGAATAGCTGTCTTAAAGGTACCTTTATCATTCAGTAACCTGTGAAGCAGAAATCCCTAAGAAGAAAAGAAGATTCTACGTCTGGCTGGTTTTTGAAAAGTTGAATTTTGGTAAATCTTAATCAGGGGTTTTATCAGACTAGTATTGTGGAAGGGGAAGGTAAAAGATAGGTTAGAGGAAGGAGTTGTAAATAGTTTAGTTAATTATTCTTTGTTATACTTTAAGAAATAAAGTTGTTAATTTTTACTTTAACTAGTTCTTGGCCTCTCAAACTTTTCCATCTTCATAACAATATTAACAAGCTACTGTGTTCAGATTCAGTGTTTATTTACCAAACAGACAACAGCACCTTTCCAAATCTCCACGGCTAAAGGGACAATCTAGTGAGCAACAAAAGTTAGCACTGTGTGTAGGCTGTAATCAAGAATGTTTACCGAGAGTCTCAATGCAGCACTGCCTGTCTTCAGCCAGACTGAATATATGACAGAGTCCAGATAGAATGCTGGTTGTGTGGTGTCTAGTTATATCCACCATTTCCTAGTCTTCTGTGCACACCTGTACTCCAGTGACTAGGTCAATGCCAGTAAGCAGAGACCAAATTTAAACATGAATTGCCAAAGACTGAAAGGTCGACTCCTGGGGTTAAGTCAGAAGGCACTTTGAAGAGCGCTGTACCATTAAATTGTTACTCGGCGGAGTTGTTTCAGTCAGCTCTCCAATTACAGCACATCCTGGGAAAAGCACAATGAACACGCAACAGTTTAGATTCTCGATTGCATGGACTGATGCATCATGTGTCACCCTGATCAATTCAAATAACTACAAGATGTGAATAAATGGTAAAGAATGAGCCCCTTCCCAATCTAAAATACAACAAAAAACTGTGGATGCTGGAGATCTGAAACAAGCCAAAAGAACAGGAAGCGCTAGAGAAACTCGGCAGGTCTGGCAGCATCTAGTGAGAAAGAAGAACAGAGTTAACATTACAGGTCATAAACACAAAATGCTGGAGAAACTCGGCAGGTCTGGCAGCATCTAGTGAGAAAGAAGAACAGAGTTAACATTACAGGTCATAAACACAAAATGCTGGAGAAACTCAGCAGGTCTGGCAGCACCTAGTGAGAAAGAACAGAGTTAACATTACAGGTTATAAACACAAAATGCTGGAGAAACTCGGCACGTCTGGCAACATCTAGTGAGAAAGAAGAACAGAGTTAACATTACAGGTTATAAACACAAAATGCTGGAGAAACTCGGCAGGTCTGGCAGCATCTAGTGAGAAAGAAGAACAGAGTTAACATTACGGGTTATAAACACAAAATGCTGGAGAAACTCAGCAGGTCTGGCAGCATCTAGTGAGAAAGAAGAACAGAGTTAACATTACAGGTTATAAACACAAAATGCTGGAGAAACTCAGCAGGTCTGGCAGCATCTGCAGACAGAGAAACAAGAGTGGTTAATTCGAGTCCACTATGACTCTATCAGAACTCCAGCTCACTTTCGCAACTTGTCAATGGCATTAGTCTGGTATCTGGCGATGTAGTCATGGGTATACAGTGAGTACAGTAGGGGGCTGAGTACACACCCTTGGGGGGCTCCAGCGTTGAGTGTTAATGAGGAAGTAATGAGCATTTGGCAAGAGAGAGAAGCAAAGTTAACATTACAGGTTACAAACACAAAGTGCTGGAGAAACTCTGCAGGTCTGGCAGCATCCATGTGATGGTCAGCTGGAGTTCTGATAGAGTCATAGTGGACTTGAAACGATCACTCTTGTTTCTCTGCCGGCAGACGCTGCCAGACCTGCTGAGTTTCTCCAGCACTTTCTGCGTTTGTAACCTGTAATGTTAACTCTGTTTCTCTCTTTCTGTACAGATGTTACCAGACCTGCTGAGTTTCTCCAGCACTTTGTGTTTATAACCTGTAATGTTAACTCTGTTTCCCTCTGTAAGATGCTGCCGGACCTAGAGTTTCTCCAGCACTTTGTGTTTATAACCTGCAATGTTAACTCTGTTTCTCTCTGTAAAGATGCTGCCGGACCTGCTGAGTTTTGTGCAGCCCCTTTGCTGTCTCTGTTTGCCCTGGCCTTCCCTCTCTCGGTTGTGATGTACCTCTGGTGAAGAGCCTGGTTTTTTCTTCAGTTCCTCGCATTTCCGCAGCTTGCAGATCTGGTGCCCGGTTTTGCGGTTCCGGCAGCTGCTGCACTCTCCGCAGTTGATGAGCCTCCTGCAGGGCGAGCAGAGCCCGCACCGTTTCCTCTTCCTCTTGGCCGGCGCTGGCCCCGGAGCCGCACCGGGACCCGGGGGGGCGAGCAGAGTGCAGTCGGGCAGGCTGGCGGTGACAGCCGCCAGAGCCGCGGGCGAGTGCAGGGGGCCGGTCATGATGATGATGCCGGGGGGCAGGGAGAGAGCTCCCAGGGGGGCGGGGAAAGCGGCGTCCTCCAGCCGCAGCCTCTCGCCTGAGGTTCGCCCGGCCGGGGGGCGCTGCGCCGGCTCGCTCTGCAGAGCGGGGCCGCTGCTCGGGGTGCACATCGCGGCCGCTCGCCTGTCCCGGGGCCGCTCGCTCTCAGGCTTGCGGCGGGACCCTCCCAGCCTGCTGCTGGCGGAGCCTGGCGCCTCCCCTTCTCTCAAGGCTCGGATGCAACGCTCATCCTCGGGCTCAGCATCCAGCAGCACCACGCTCGCCTCCTCTTTCCCAATGCAGGCACCGGCTCCTCCATCTGACATCGCTCACAGTCTCTCTGAAACAGCAGCAGACACCGAGATCTCGGGCAAGTTTCCCTCTTCACTGCCCCCCTCTCTCTCACACACACACTCTCATCGTCTGTGCATCTTTTTGTTTTAAATGCATATTTCTTCCACCTCCTCTGCTTTGTTATTTTCTTTTTTTTAACAGGGGAGAGAGCTGAGAAGCAAACTGCTCCTGTGAAGCCAGGAGGAAAATTAAACACGCCGAGAGGCAGGTCAAGGGCTGGGGAAAATTCAAGGCAGACCGAGTTGTCACTGTAGGGTATTTTTTTTTGCAGTGAGTTTTCTGATCCAGGAGTACTAGGGTTTCAGCACCTTTTTCCTCAAAGGTGCTCAGGATGAGACTGTGGTGGGCAAACTGGCGAAGTTTTAGGGGGTCTTTGGTGGAAACCTCGAACCATTCAGTGGCACAGCCTCCAACCTCCAGCACAAGCAAGTGTGAAGCCCCAGAGCTCACATCTGGTTGTGCAAGGACCGAGCGCTTTCTGGCTTAAACGGGGAAGCACCACAGCGGAGGAAGATTCCAGCTCCACTCCAGCTCTTAATCCAGAGAGACACACTGGGGAAGCTGAAACCATTGCTTTGCAGCTATTTCATTTTTGCTGATGGCTACAGTTCTCTGTCGCTTGATTTAGGATTTAACTACCATTACCGACCAGGCCCATTTCGTCTGGGATTAATTTCGAGTTGAAAGCCATCACCTTAAATTACAATTCAGTTAAATCCGCAGGAAACACACAGTGAGAAATGGCTGGTTAGGTTGTGATAATTGAGTCCAAGTAATCCACTGGTTGCATCTCAGTCCATATTCAAGGAGGGAAGGGGCTTAAACTGGAAAACGCAGTTTTAAATCAATTGTTGCACCCCCCCCCCCCCCAACATGGAGATTCAGAGACCGTTTGACATCCGTTCCGAACTGGAACAGGGGCTCACTATGGAGAAGTTTGAATTCCAAACAGTTAGAATGACACACTGCTTCTCAAGTTTTTTTTTGAGATGTGGGTATCCCTGGATGGGCCAGCATTTATTGCTCATTTCCGGTTGCCTTCAAGAAGGTGGTGGTGGTGAGTTGCCTTCTTAAACCACTGTAGGGATACAACGCCTTTAAGGGAGAGTGTTCTGGGGTTTTCAGTGAAGGAACAGCGACCTATTTCCAAGACGGGAGTTGAGTGGTTGAGAGGGGAACTTGAAGGTAATCGTGTTCCCAAGTATCTGCTGCCCATTTTCTCCTAGATGGAAGCGGCCATGGGTTTGGAAGATACTGTCTAAGCATTTGGCGAGTTCCTGCAGTTCATGTTTTCTATGGTACACACAGCTGGTATAGATGGTGGAGGAACTGAATGTTTGTAGACAGGGTATCAATCAAACAGGCTGCTTTGTCCTGGATGGTGTCAAGGTCCTTGAGTGTTGAGATGCACCCACCCAGGCAAATGGGGAGTATTTCATCCTGGTCCTGACCTGTGCCTTGTAGATGATAAACATGCAATGAAGAGACAGCAGATGAAGTGCTCCTTGCAGGATTCTGTTGTCAGTAAAATATTACCCCGCTCAGATTGATAGTGGGCCAAACACAGTTTATTTATACTAGATTCCCTGCAGTATGGAAGTAGGCCCTTCAGCCCAACAAGTCCACACCAACCCTTCAAAGAGTAACCCACCCAGACCCATTCTCCTACATTTACCCCTGACTAATGCACCTAACACTATAGGCAGTTTAGCGTGGCCAATTCGCCTGACCTGCACACCTTTGGATTGTGGGAGGAAACCCATGCAGACACGGGGGAGAATGTGCAAACCTCACACAGACAGTCGCCCGAGGCGGGAATTGATCCCGGGTCCGTGGCGCTGTGAGGAAGAAGTGCTGCCCACTGAGTCATCGTGCTGCCCACTTGACAAAAGCTTTTGGGAGAGGTCAAGTCCTCCCTGGGGTGCCTGGATTTCTCATCCAATACAGCTTGGGCTGGTTTATTTATACAATTTTATGAATCTACAACTTAGGGGTACATTTCGCAATAAACCGCCTTTGTTCCCGATCGCTGTTATCAGCAGATGTTGCAGCTTGATAACCTTGGTGCTCCTTGATCTGGTTTGTATTCCCAAGCTCTCCCACAAGTGCCTCCTTGGCCTTTGTACTCCTTGAGTTGATTTGCTGTACTTCCATTCACAAGGTTATAACAAGTCTGATGCTCATTTTGTGACTGACTAACATTATTACAGATAACTATGGAGTCTTTCTGAGTCATTACCAAGTGTTAATTACATTGTTACAAGATGTAAATATTAATTCTTTTCTTTCGGTCTTCAGTCTCCCTTTTGGTCATGGGAATGCAACCGCCTGTCCGCTTGGCCAGGTTTTGTTATACTCAGGGTGGTACCATTTTAGTAACAGATTCAGGCAGTCGCCGGTCTGTTCCTATCATTCTTTGTTATTCTGGGAGTTTACTAATGGTAACTTTGGTAATCCTGTCCATTTGGCCTCGCTTTGATTTTCCCAATCTATCAACCATTGTGCCATTTCGGACTCATTAAAGGGGACTGGCCAGAGAGGGATACCTTCCTTTGAATGTCTGGGTATTTGAGTACAAACCCAGCATTTGGAGGTGTTGACTGTTTGGGCATGTGTGTAGGACATGTAAAGGTAAATGTTAGCATGCAGCTCCCTCTTTGGCTTCAGTGCTCCCAGACTGGTAACTACTAAGGTCAGGATCGCATTTATCCAAAAAGCAATATCTTATTACTCTATTTTAACAATGCTCCAAAGGCTTTGTCACCTGTGCGCAACTTCCCGCACTCCTGATCAGGAGGTCTAGTGGAGGGTCGTTCTGTCAATCAAATATATCATTCAGAATCTCAGTTGGTGTCTGCATACTCTTTGAGTTAGCACCAATGTTTCCAGACGCCCTTCCCTCTCATATCTATGCAAGTCTCTACCGATGATAACTTCATTGGGCCATTCCATGTTGGGGCAAACCCAAGTTTCCTGGGTAGGATCTTTACCATCACCTTGCTCCCTGTTGGCGGAACCTCAAGGCAATTCTCTAATTCCCTTTGTTCATCTTGTCTTTCCTGATTGTCCCTTGCTGTTTTGCCCTTGTCCTTTAACTGGGCACTTAGAGTCAGCACATAGCGCCGTATTCTATCTCGGAGTGGGCCGACGTCGGAACCTCCCGTTGTGATAAACTCAGGCAGTTGCATTGCTCTGCCGGTCATCAGTTCATATGGGGTCATTCCAGTTGTGTGGCACGTGGTTGCTCTTAGCCGCAGGCAGGACCTCTGTCCAGCTTTTTCTCAAGTCCTGCATAGTTTTAGCCGTTGATCATGCACTCTACCATTCCTGAACTTTGGGGATGGTAAGGTATGTGGAATTTTAGTTTGATGCTCATCAGCTGACATATGGTTTTTATCACTCTTCCAGTGAAATGGGTCCCTTGGTCAGAATCAGCCAGAATCCTAGCCACTGTGTTCGCTGAACAATTCCGGGTCAGATATGCTTCTACCCCTCTGGTAGGTTGGTCAACAATTACCAGGCAGTATGTCTTCCTGTGGGATTGGGGAAGTGGTCCCGTACAATCTATCTGTATTTGCTCCCAGGGTCCCTTTGGGAATGGCTGGTGTCCCATCCTGATCTTAATGGGCCTGCCTGGGTTGAATTGGGCACACGTCCCACACCGGTGACAGTATCATGCCCGTGCCTTTCCGCCACCATTCCTACCGATACTGGTCATCATAACATCTCGCCCCACGTGGGACAGGCCATGGTGTAATTGCATTAGGGTGTGCTGAATGCACTGGGGGGGGGGGGGGGGGGGCATGGCCTTGTCGTTTAATCTCCAAAGGCCTTTTCTGTCCGGTGTGGCCCCTTGTGCCTTCCACCGAGCGCGTTCTCCCTCAGGAGTATCAGCGTGCAGATGGGTAACACTAACGGTGGGGCCATCCTCAAAGAATGTAACTGACAAGGATTGGATGTCCTCTTTATCTGCAGCTCGGTTCCCTTCAAAATGTGCCATTCGGGGTCTTGTTTGTCTGGCTCCCTCTGGTGGGCCTTTACTTTAAGCACCACAGCCGATGGGAGCTCGCTGGCCTCCAATCAGGTTTCTCTTCTTTGTCCATATTCGATTGGTGTGCCCCCCCCCCCCCCCCCGTTGTGACAAATCCCCTTCTTCCCCAAACGTCCATATAGTCATATACAATTCCAAATGCATATGTACTGTCAGTGTAAATATTAACCTTCCTTCCCATCACCTCTGTGAAGGCCTGGGTCAGGGCCACTAACTCTGCCACCTGTGCCAATAAGCCTCCCGCTATTCTCCCTGCTCAGACTACTGATAGGCCTGCGTTCACTACCACCCATCCTGTTCGTGGCGATGTGTCTACATATTTCCAAGATCCGTCCACAAACAGGATTTCATCTGTTGCCTCCAACCATACACCTTTTATCCTACTCTCCGCTACGTCATCATCTACATTCCCACATTCGTGTGGCTCACCATCACTTAATATTCCTTCCGCCGTGTCCTCCCGGGTATTCCTTACTAATGTTGTGGATTTGGTGGGTGGAAGAAGGACCCCTTCCCACTTTGCCCTTCTCATGTTAGAGACAGATCGTAGTTTCCCCATATTTAACATTTCTACCAGGGAGCGCCTGGTATGTAAAATAACACTCCCTGTCATTACTATTGGCTCACTAACCCTCATGGCCCATGTGGCACAGTCTAAAGTGGCTATACAGCTGGGCAACCCACTTACCACAGGTCCTTCCGCAGTAGAGTAGTATCCTATAGGCCGTTGTTTGTCTGCATGGCTTCAAGTCACTATCACTGAGTAGAATGTTCTTTCATTATTACAGTAAATGTGGAAGTCTTTACTAGCTCAGTCATCCCAGCCCTGGGGATGACACTTTTAGTTTTGTGTATGCTTCAGGCCCCCAGTCCATGGGGTCCGTGGATCGTTACCCCCCTTTCACCAGCCTTTGTATTGGTTCTGCTAATTTGTCAAACTCAGGGACGAAACTTCTGCCAAGATTAAATAAGCCCAAAACTTTCCTCGCGCCAAGGACTGTCATGAGTCGTTGCATCTGTTGTATTGCGGTCTTCCTATCTACAGGCGCTTTTTTTGTGTGCCTTTGGAGATCAGATGTCCCGGGTACAGGACTTTAGTTTTCCCTATCTGGGCTTTCTTCAGACTTGCTTTAAGACCAAATTGTTTCAGGACTAGGTGTAGTCCCTCTCGGTGGCCAACTTTGGACTCCAAGGTCAGGATGATGTCATCTACGTATTGGAGTAACATACTGCCATGGGACAGTTTGATTTCCCTGAGTATATCGCACATTGCCTGGTGAAAGATAGTCAGGCTGTTATGGAATCCTTGGGTGAGTCTGGTCCAGGTATACTGTTTATTCCCTCTGGTAAATGCAAATTTTTCTTGGGAGTCACGATGGAGCGAGATAGACCAGAATCAAGATTTAAGTGTTGCTGGAAAAGCACCTGAGGAGCAGGAAGATCGACATTTCGGGCAAAAGCCCTTCCGTAAAGACCATTCCCTCTGTGACTAGCTGGTCAGGTCCACGCCCTCCAACAATGAGGCTGGGAGCCTCCAGGGTGGAGAGATAAATGGGAGGGGGTGGGGCTGAGGGGGAAGGTAGCTGAGAGTGCAATAAGTGATGGAGATGGGTCTACAGGTGACAGGTCAGAGAGGAGGGTGGAGCGAATAGGTGGGAAGGAGGATTGACAGATGGGACAGGTCATGAGGGCGGTGCTGAGCTGGAAAGTGGGATCTGGGATAAGGTGGGGGGAGGGGAAATGAGGAAACTGGTGAAGTCCTCATTGATGCCCTGGGGTTGAAGTGTTCCAAGGCGGAAGATGAGACATTCTTCCTCCAGGCGTCGGATGGTGAGGGAGTGGCAGTGGAGGAGGCCCAGGACCTGCATGTCCTCAGCAGAGTGAGAGGGGGAGTTGAAATATTCAGCCACAGGGCGGTGGGGTTGATTGGTGCGGGTGTCCCGGAGATGTTCTCTGAAGCTCTGCGAGTAGGCATCCAATCTCCCCAATGTAGAGGAGACCGCATTGGAGGCAACGGATACAGTAAATCACGTGTGGAAGTGCAGGTGAAGCTTTGATGGATGTGAAAGGCTCTTTTGGAGCCTTAGATGGAGGTGAGAGGGGAGGTGTGGGCGCAGGGTTTTGGAATTCCCGCGGTGGCAGGGGAAGATGCCGGGAGGGGTAGGTGAGTTGTTGGGGAGCGTGGACCTGATCAGCTAGTCACAGAGGGAATGGTCTTTACGGAAAGCGGAAAGGGGTGGGAAGGGAAATATATCCCTGGTGGTGGAGTCCGTTTGTAGCTGGTGGAAATGATGATATGAAGGATGATATGATGTATGCAGAGGTTGGTGGGGTGAAAGGTAAGGGACAGGGGTTCTGTCCTTGTTGTGGTTGGAGGGGTGGGGTTCAAGGGCAGGAGTGTAGGACGTGGATGAGATGCGCTGGAGGGCATCATGAACCACGTGGGAGGGGAAATTGTGGTCTTTAAAGAAGGATAGACCAGAATCCATTGATGATGTCCAGTACAGAAAAGATTTTGTGGGCCTGGAATAGCCCATTCCAGATTGTGGATGGGCTGGTCACAATGGGGAGCAACTTCAGTGTGACCTTATTGAGAGCTGTGTAATCAATGGGGAATCAGTAGCCCCCCACCCTCCCCCCGCACCTGTACTAGCCAGGTGGTGGAGTTGATGGTGCTTGTGGATTCTCAGAGAATTCCCCTATCCACTAACCCTTCAACAATTTTCACAGCTGCCCTCCTTACCTCCAATCTAATGTGGTACTGTCAGTGTGGTTTATGCTCCAGACTTTCTGCTACTATAGGTCGATTTTAATTAGCCGGATATCTAGTTTAGTTTCTGCCCATACCCCTGGGACGGAGGTGCAAATGGCACCAAACCCATTGTCCTCCAATTGCCAATCACGTCCAGTCACAGATGCAGCTTGGACAATCCCCAAATGGCTTGCATAGGCTCCCATTTTCTCCTTTCTCCCATCAGGATGGGGCCAAATTAATTTGCCTTTCCCGCAATCTATTAATACCTCATACTCTTTCATCAAATCATTTCCCACGATAGTTCCTTCATTATTTTTAAACCCTTAAAATTGCGTTGGTACATACAAGTGATTCATTTCCACCAAAGTGGTTTCGCTCAAGTATGCAGGAATTTTTTGCCCACTAATTCCCTTTACACGAATCATTTTGTTGGTTGTGGGCAGGGGTAGGTCAGTGATGGATATGAAGGCTCCAGTGTCCACCAACATCTCACATTGTCTGCCCCCGACTACTGCAGACACGTAAATCCTATACCCTCCTTATTACCCGGGCCAATGGGGACTGCAAAATGTCAGTCCGTCTCCCTTTGAGAAATTGCAGTTCTTGGTTTGTCATGTTTTTCCCAATGGGTGCCCTCAGAGTGGCCCTTCTTTCCACAATGTTGGCAAGTACCTCCAAACCTCCCTTTGTTCTGTTTTGGGTGCCTCTACATTCCCTGGCAAAGTGCCCCGCCCTGCCGCAGTTGTGACAAGTGAACTTTGGTTTTGTCCCTGTAATGACACCCAGATTTTGTTGTTTTTCCAAGAAAAAAAGAAGGGGAAAAAAAGAAAAAGGTCGGGTGGGGGGCAGGGAATTGCAATCCAAGCATTGATTGTGGGTAAGAGCTTAAAAATGTGTTGCTGGAAAAGCGCAGCAGGTCAGGCAGCATCAAAGGAGAAGGAGAATCGACGTTTCGGGCATAAGCCCTTCTTCAGGAATGTGGATAAGGGAATTACAGAGAGATGGCTTGGACCCTGCTGTGCAGGAGTGCAGCATTACCACAGGCTCCGTGACTCCATGATTCTGTTGGGGGTTTGGGATCACAGGAGCATTGATGAAGCTGGTGATCAAGACAGTAAGTCATTTCACACGGGGATGGGAGCTGGCCTGGCTGGATTGATAGGTGCTAGCACGCAGCTGGGTAATACTATGCGGGAAGAGGTGTCTGCTCTGCACTGTGCGATTAAGCAGCGTCTGACATCTAATTCTCTGCAGGAACCACCCCAGGCGTCGAATCAGACACAGAGATGATTCTGCTGCAGGAGGCGCAACGCTGAGGTCCCCACACAGGCCGGTGCTGATATATTATCGGGGACAGTCATTAACAAAAGCTTCGGAGGTTTTGCGAGTAATTTGTGTTTGTTTCTCCGTTGTGTGCAGGACATCTCCGGTATTAGTCATCGTCATTGAGAAAGTAACAGAGCACTTCAGATCACACAGGGATATTAGATGATGAGGAGGTGGCGGTGTTGGACTGGGGTGGATCAAGTTTAAAAAAAATCACCTAACGCCAGGTTATAGTACTGTACATCCAAATAAACCTGTTGGACTACAACCTGGTGTTGAGAGCGTGGTGCTGGGAAAGCCCTTCATCAGGAAAGAGCTTTTTCCCGAAATGTTGATTCTTCTGCTCCTCGGATGCTGCCTGACCTGCTGTGCTTTTCCAACACCACACTCTCGACTTTGATCTCCAGCATCTGCAGTCCTGCCTTTCTCCTTATAACCTGGTGTATTGTGAGGTATATTACAAATAGAGGAAGACATTAGTTCAAATAGTTTATTTAGATTAGATTAGATTAGATTAGATTCCCTACAGTGTGGAAACAGACCCTTCGGCCCAACAAGTCCACACCCACCCTCCAAAGAGCAACCCACCCAGATCCACTTCCCTCTGACTAATGCACCTAATACTATGGGCAATATTTTTAGCATGGCCAATTCACCTACCCTGTAGGTCTTTGGAATGTGGGAGGAAACCGGAGCACCCGGAGGAAACCCACGCAGACAGGAGGAGAATGTGCAAACTCCACACAGACAGTTGCCTGAGGCTGGAGTTGGGACCCTGGTGCTGTGAGGCAGCAGTGCTAACCACTGATATGCGTGATATGCAAAAAAGCAAGCCATTTTAATTCTAGCTTATATACATAGTTCGACTTCCTCACAGAGACAGAGTAAGTATATTCATTACCTTGTATAACTGTATCAGGTAGAGTGCAGCCTCATTCCCAGGCTCTCCATGACATAATCTCTTCTAGGTGTCTCCCTTTGCTCCCGTGTATATGCAGATGAACTTTCAGTAGCAAAACTGTGCGTCCAGCAATCTTTATTTACCCCAGTTGGCTACATTCTCACACTACTAAACCAGAAATGCACCTTAAAATACCAATTTGGAAGACTTTCAAAACAATGACGCTGTGATCTTCTTGCCAAGTTCTCTGTTGTGATGGTTTTGGCAGATGTGGGGAAGGAAGCCCACGTCTTTCTGCTGCCCCAAATAAGCCTCAACACCCTCATCAACGGTCCACGGAAAACCAGTGTTGCAACAATATTTCAACCTGAGTTCATATCCCATGTAAACACTAATGAAGCAGTAAGCATTACTTTTGTCACACACAGAGGGATAGAATGGCAGATGGGAGATACGGGAATTGGGTGGGAGAAGGTTGGATTCCCTACAGTGTGGAAACTGGCCCTTCGGCCCAACATGTCCACACCAACCCTACGAAGGAAATCCACAGAGACAGTCGCCCGAAACGGGAACCGAACCCGGGTCCCTGGTGCTGTGAGCCACCGTGCTGCTCGTATGGTACGGATGGAGGGAAGAGGGTGAGCATAGAGTGGAGGGGAGGAGGCCGTGAATGTAGTATCCAGTTTTTACACAAATAACTTTCTGCCAGAGTATCCTGCATTTGATACTTTGTATGGTTTGAAATTACATGCAAATACCAGTCATTGCACGATTTAAAACGCGTGTCTTTGTAAGGTGGAAGACTAATGTATTTTACCAAAAGGAGATGAGACAGAGGACTCCACGATACCAGATGGACAAGTAAAAAGAACATCAGGCTGGTCCAGTGCTGCCTCACGGTGCTCAGATTCAATTGTAATTTATGATGACTTATGGAGTTTCCGTGGTTGGGTGGCTCTCTGCTCGGCCCTCCGCTTGTTCCCAAAGATTAACACGTTAGGTGGATTGGCCGCGCTCAATTGTCGCCAAGAGTGTGGTGCAGCATCCGAGGAGCCGGAGAATCGACGTTTCGGGCAAAAGCCCTCCATCAGGAATTGAAGACTAAATTGTGTCTAAGGATGGGTGGATTATGGGAAAATAGATTCTTTAGAAAGCTGGTTCAAACCACAGGATTACAATATCTCACCTAGTTCTGTCTGTGGCTAGCTACTAGGACAGCCGTTTAATCAAATCAGAAAATGCTGGAAAAGCTCGACAGGTCTGGCAGCATCAACGGAGAGAAATCAGAGTGACCCTTCCTCAGAAATCAGCCGTTTGACACCCGAATGAAAGCTCTTGTAAACCCTGTTGGCCTTGGTTTAGTGACAGGACTGTTCAAAATTGCAAGGTTCAAGTCTCACTCCAAGACTTGAACCTAAAACAAATCTTCAGTGCAGAAACAGCGGGTGTTTTACAGCCAGAATGGTCATGTTTTAGGTAAAGCACTAGAGACAGATAGGATCTTGAAACCGAGGTCCCTGCTTACCCTCTCGAATCAATATTTAAAAAAATTCCTAATCATTGAAGGACAGGAAACAATTTGAGGCAATGTTCAAACAGCAATTGAGTTCCTCGCTAATATTTAGCTCCCAACAATGTTTAATTTTAAAACAATAATTTATCTTGTTGTTTGTGGGATCTTACTGAGTGTCAACTATGCTGCTACGTTTCCCAAAATTACAAAAGAAATGCCAATAAATTCAGATGTAGGTGGCTAGCGGTGCAGCCCTCTGGCGTATTCCTGGGCGAATGTCTGGAGCGACAAACCCTATGAAACAAAAAAAAGAAATAACTAGAGAAACTCAGCAGGTCTTGCAGCATCTGTGGAGGGAAAGCAGAGTTAGCGTTTCGAATCTATTGACCCTCCTCCTGAACTGACCCAGTCCACACACCTTTCTCTGTCCCTGACCTCGCTGTTTTCCCTTCCAACCTGTCCGTGAATGTCCTGCTGTTCCTGTCCCGGAGGTAGGTTTGGACTCGGTGCCACGTGGAGCTGCACCCAACATTGTCAACACTGTGGGATCTTTCTGTGCCCCGTGTCTCCTGTTATTTTGTCCAAACTGTGGATGTGGGTTGGGGGAGAAAAAAAGCGCCTTTCTCAGTGAGGTTTTTGCGTGGGTGATGACGGGGTGGTAACCGGGGACTGGGATCTTGCTGTGCATTAAGTCACACGCACTCGAACGGCCACATGGTCAGTCCACTTACTGTCTGTACCCCCCAGCCCAGGTGCTGGGACTCAGCGTGGGAGAAGGGATTGTGTATAATGGGGAGTTATTATATCGAGGGAGGCAAGTCAGAGTCGAACAACAGAGTAAGGGCACTTTGTGGTGAGGGGAATTAGACGGTTGGGCTGGTTCTGGCTTTCGGATGGCGTTTAGTCAAATACAAAGTAACGCATATTACAAACTTTGGGAAAAGGTGACAAACATTTTACACGTGTCATCAGAAACCAGAGAGATGGAGATACAAGTTAATAGTATATTAGCTGAAACATTTCTCATTTTTTAAAATGAGGTCAGTGTGTTGTAACCAGGAACAGACGCTGCCTCAGGGCTGATAGATGCTGTCAGTAAAGGAGCGGGGGGGGGGGGGGGGGGTGCCTGGACCCTATAAACTGCACGGCCCGCAGCCAAGGTCAGGGAGGTACTGGCACCAGCCGGCTAGCGATCCGGCGGTACCGAATATCAATCACCCTCTCGGAGACTAGACTGCACCGGCTCAGAGAGACAGCCTCTGCTCACCCGGACCCCTCCCCAAACACCGAGACTGCACTCCGAGAGCTGCAGCCAACTGCCCACTCCCGGCTCCAATCCCACTCCCACAGCCTGCTCCCTGCTCCAATCCCACTCCCACTGCCCGCTCCTTGCTCCAATCCCACTCCCACTGCCCGCTCCCGGCTCCAATCCCACTCCCACAGCCTGCTCCCTGCTCCAAACCCACTCACACTGCCCGCTCCCGGCTCCAATCCCACTCCCACTGCCCCCTCCCTGCTCCAAACCCACTCACACTGCCTGCTCCCAGCTCCAATCCCACTCCCACTGCCCGCTCCCTGCTCCAATCCCACTCCCACTGCCCGCTCCCGGCTCCAATCCCACTCCCACTGCCCGCTCCTTGCTCCAATCCCACTCCCACTGCCTGCTCCCTGATCCACTCCCACTCCCACTGCCCGCTCCCTGCTCCAATCCCACTCCCCGCTCCCGGCTCCAATCCCACTTCCCAATCCCTGCTCCAACCTCACTCACAGCTCCCTGCTCCAATCCCAAATCCCACTGCCCGCTCCCGGCTCCAATCCCACTCCCACTGCCTGCTCCCTGCTCCAATCCCACTCCCCGCTCCCGGCTCCAATCCCACTCCCACTTCCCAATCCCTGCTCCAACCTCACTCACAGCTCCCTGCTCCAATCCCAAATCCCACTGCCCGCTCCCTGCTCCAATCCCACTCCTACTGCCCGCTCCCTGCTCCAATCCCACTCCCACTGCCCGCTTCCGGCTCCAATCTCGCTCCCGGTACCAATCCCACTCCCACAGCCCGCTCCCGGCTCCAATCCCACTCCCACTTCCCGTTCCCTGCTCCAACCTCACACAGCTCCCTGCTCCACTCCCACTTTCACTGCCCGCTCCCAGCCTCAATCCCACTCCCATTTCCCGCTCCCTGCTCCAATCCCAGTCCCACTGCCCGCTCCCGGCTCCAATCCCAAACCCCACTGCCCGCTCCCTGCCCCAATCCCACTCACAGCTCCCTGCGCCAATCCCATAGCCCGCTCCCAGCTCCAATCCCACTCCCACTGCCCGCTCCCGGCCCCAATCTCGCTCCCGGCTCCAATCCCAAACCCCACTGCCCGCTCCCTGCCCCAATCCCACTCACAGCTCCCTGCGCCAATCCCATAGCCCGCTCCCAGCTCCAATCCCACTCCCACTGCCCGCTCCCGGCCCCAATCTCGCTCCCGGCTCCAATCCCACTCCCACTGCCTGCTCCCAGCTCCAATCCCACTCCCACTGCCCGCTCCCGGCCCCAATCTCGCTCCCGGCTCCAATCCCACTCCCACTGCCTGCTCCCGGCTCCAATCTCACTCCCACTGCCCGCTCCCGGCTCCAATCCCACTCCCACTGCCCGTTCCCGGGTCTGCTCCACTCCCACTGCCCGCTCCCTGCTCCAATCCCACTCCCACAGCCCGCTCCCAGCTCCAATCCCACTCCCGCTGCCCGCTCCCGGCTCCAATCCCAAATCCCACAGCCCGCTCCCACCTCCAATCCCACTCCCACAGCCCGTTCCCAGCTCCAATCCCACTCCCACTGCCCGCTCCCAGCCCCAATCCCACTCCCATTTCCCCTCCCTGCTCCAAACCCACTCCCACTGCTCGCTCCCGACTCCAATCCCACTGCCCGCTCCCGGCTCCAATTTCATTTCCACTGCCCGTTCCTGGGTCCGCTCCACTCCGACTGCCCGCTCCCGGCTCCAATCCCTCTCCCACAGCCCGCTCCCGGCTCCAATCCCAAATCCCACTCCCATTGTCGCCTCCTGGCTCCGGGTTTTCTCTTGCTCCATTCCGAAGCCAGTCCCTGATTGGCTATTGCCGCATTCCCTCCACGCTGATTCTGATTGGTCACTCACTGCCCAAGTGCGGGTTCAGTGGGACCTGGAGAGCGCCTATTGGCTGTTTCCCAGAAAGGGGTGGAGTGTCCCATTAGGATGTCAGACGGTCAATCGTCACAGCCAGAGCAAGGCAAACTGGATAGGCAATGAGCTGGGAACTGAGCAGGATAGTGAGCTCCATAATGAGCAATGGGCAAGCCAGTGAGGACTGGGCATCATTGTGAGCAGGATAGAAACCAATGGGCAGGTCAGGTCAAAGACTGAAGCCCCAGTCTAGTTGTGCAGCTAGAGTGATTAAATGGAGGAGTTTTATGACAAATTTTATGAGAAACCTTTTTGTACAGTGGTACAACCCTGATGGAGATCAATATCTGAACGAATGAGAAAGTTAACGATCAAAGTAGGCAAGCAGGAGAGTGGAAGAACACAGCAAGCCAGGCTTGCTTTGGTGAAGTCCACGTTTTGGGTGTAACCCTTCTTGAGGACTGGGGATAGTTGTAAGGAGAGCTGCAGATAAATGGGGGGGAGGTGAGGTGGGGTAAGTGATGTCAAGTAGAGGGTATGACCTGGTTGGCCAATGGGAAAGATGAATCCGGTAGGTGGCAGAAAGGAATGGAAGGGAGGGGCAGGGATGGGAAGGGAGTTGGGGATAGGAAGGAAAGTTACTTGAAATTAGAGAACTCAATATTAAGTCCTCCAGGCTGTAGGCTGCCCAGGTGGAAGATTAGGTGTTCCTCCAAACTGGGGTTTGGTTCATTGCGGCAATGGAGGAGGCCAAGGATGGTCATGTCGGAAAGGGAGTGGGAAGGGGAAGTAAAATGGGCGGTGATGGAGTGGTCAAGTTGACAGCTGCTTGGCTAAATGATCCCTAGGTTTACGTTCAGTCTCCCTGGTGTACAGAGGACCACACTGGGAGCATCCGATACAGTAAACTAGGTTGGAAGAGAGGCAGGTGAACCTCTATCTCACCTGGAAGGATTGTTTGGGGCCCTGGATGGAGGTGAGGGGATTGGTGTGCTGGCAGGTTTTGCACCTTTTCCAGTTGCAGGGGCAGGTACCCAGGGTTTGGGGGGTTGGTGGGGAGAGTGGTGCAAATCAAGTACTTTTGAAGAGAATAATCCTTGCGGAAGGCAGAGAGGGGTTTGAAGGGGAAGATGTTCTTGGTGGTGGGGTCTAGTTGGAGTTGGCGGAAGTGCTTAAGGATGATGCATTGGATGTGGAGACTGGTGGGGTGGTAGGTGAGGAGAAGGGGTACTCTGTCTTTATTTCGTTTGGAGGGGGCATCTTTAGAGCAGTGGAACGGGGAATGGAGGTAGTGCAATGGAGGGCTGTCTGGATGATAGAGGGAGGATATGCACATTGTTCGAAATAGGTGGATATCTGGGATGCTTGGGAGTGGAATGTCTCCTCATCCGAGCAGATGCGGCGGAGGCGGAAGAATTGGGAGAATGGGAACTGGGAGTTCTTGCAAGATACTGGGTGGGAGGAGGTGTAATCCAGGTAGTTATGAGAGTGTGTGGGTTTGTAATAAATATCTGTCTGGAGATTATCACCAGAGATGGAAATGGAGAGGTCAAGAAAGGGGAGGGAGGTGTCCGAGATGGACAAAGTGAATTTGAGTACGGGGTGGAAGTTGTGGGCAGTCGATGAACTGCTCCAGTTCAGCCTGGGTGCAATCATCGATGTAACGGCGGAAGAGTTGGGGCACAGCACCTGTGTAGGGACTGTTCGACATAGCCGACAAATAGGCAGGCGTAGCTGGGACCCAACCAGGTGCCCATGGCCACTCCCTGGATTTGGAGGAAATGGGAGGAGTTAAAAGAAAAGTTATTAAGGGTGAGGACTAGTTCAGTGAGACAGAGGAGGGGGATTAGATGGGTCTGTTGCAGAGGAAGCAGCAGAGGGCCTTTACTGAGAATGGACCATTCAGCGTCAGAGAGTTAGAGGTCATTGGGGAGAGGTTGGGGTGGGGGGGGGGTGGCGAACAAAATAGTGAGTATGTGGCAAGGCTTGGGGGTGGGGATTTGGGGGTCCCCAGGGGGCTGAAGGACGGGAAGCAGGAAGGGTGATGGCATGTGGTGGGTGAGGGTTGGAAGTGGTGTGGTAGGGGCAAAGTGGATGTGGGAGAGAAAGGAGATTGGGAAATCACACAACTCCAGGTTATAATCCAACAGGTTTATTTGGAAGTACAAGCATTCGGAGTGCTTCTCCTTTGTCAGGAGATAGTGGGACAGGATCATAGGACACAGAATTTATAGTAAAAGATCAAAATGTCATACAAAGGATTCTGGGTAGTCCAAGATGAAGGACAGGAAAAAATTGTGGCTGTAAGAGCTGCTCCATTCTTGAGGTATTTTAGAGTTGATTTCCTCGAATTCCAGGAGCAGCAATTGCTGTTTTATATGCTGTTGCATTGTTTTGGAACTTGGGGGAAAAAAAAAGTCAAAACAACAGAGTTTTAGAAGGGAGAAGAAGGACAGACATTAGGCAGCACATGGTTAGGGAAGGAGAGAGAGAGAGAAAGAAAACTGACACAGCAGGGAATCTGTGGAGTTACTGCCTGCCTTTGCTGTTTGAATTCGTGGATATCGGAATGTGTCCAGGAAAACTTGATAAACAGTGAAATTCACAACTCATCTTGGAGGAACCTGTTTGGGAGCGGTCACTGCAAAGAGACAGATAAGTGTATAATTTTAAATGTAGCCTTGATGTACATCTACAATAGTCAGGAGAATGGGTTCTTTCTTGATTAGATGTTTTATTGAGATATGTCTCTTGATTAAATTTTAAAAATATAAGCCATTAGTATTAAGTTAGCCTGGAGCAGCATTTTTTAGAGTAATAAGATGGTGCTATTTTCTGTGTCTATAGATTGTGAAAGAGCAAAATGGCCCTTAGTAGAGTGATATGCTCTTCTAGTCGGATTTGAGATTTTAGAGAGAGTTTACGTGTTACTGAGTATTAGATTAGATTAGATTACTTACAGTGTGGAAACAGGCCCTTCGGCCCAACAAGTCCACACCGACCCGTCAAAGCGTAACCCACCCATACCGCTACATTTACCCCTTTACCTAACACTACGGGCAATTTTAGCATGGCCAATTCACCTGACTTGCACATCTTTGTGACTGTGGGAGGAAACCGGAGCCCCCGGAGGAAACCCAGGCTGACACGGGGAGAACGTGCAAACTCCACACAGTCAGTCGCCTGAGTCGGGAATTGAACCCGGGTCTCTGGCGCTGCGAGGCAGCAGTGCTAACCACTGTGCCACCGTGCCGCCCACTATTATATCTGCAATAAGTGTCTTTGGTTGCGAATCCTATCATATTGAATGGATCAGTGGGAGCGACAGTTACAGGCTATAAGGAATTTACAAGAGCAAGGGGGTGTGATGGATGGCAGTTATAGGAAGGGCAAAAAGCCGCAGTCAGGTAAATGGGTTACTCCAGGAAAGGTAGGAGAGGTGGGCAGGTAGTGCAGGAGTCTTCTTTGGCTATCCCCATTTCAAACAAGTATGCTGTTTTGGAACGTGTAGGGGGTGATGGACTCTCAGGAGAATGTAGCACAAACAGCCAAGTTTCATGCAGAGGGTGGTACATGTATGGAATGAGCTGCCAGAGGAAGAGGTGGAGGCTGGTACAACTGCAACATTTAAAAGGCATCTGGATGGGTATATGAATAGGAAGGGTTTAGAGGGATATGGGCCAAGTGCTAGCAAATGGAACTAGATTAGGTTGGGATATCTGGTCGGCATGGATGAGTTGGACCGAAGGATCTGTTTCCATACTGTACATCTTTATAACTCTAGGACTAACCGATGCGATGTATTGAACATACCTGGATTGCTGTTAAATCTTTATGACAATAGGATTTCACATTTTTATGTTTACTGTGTCAAACAGACTGAATACGCTATTGCTTGTTGTTTTAGGAAGCAACTACTACCTTAACAAACAGCTGATGTACTGATGCACTGGACTCCCTTATTGTTGAGAATAAGGATATTTTTGATACCCCCTCCTCCAGTGAGTTGTTTGTCCACTATCATTTATTACAAGATGTGGCAGGACCACTGAGCTTGGATCTGATCTATAGGTTTTGGCATCCCTTAGTTATGTTTATTACAAGTGCTTACTCAGCTTGGCATGCAAGTTGCCTAAGTTGTAGTTTCACCAAGTTGCACCTCATTCCTGGTGCTGCTCCTGGTATGATGTGCAGATTTAGTTTCACTGAAGTAAAGGTGATCCCCTGGCTTGAAGGTAATAATCAACCAAATCGCCCCGTGGCTCAACATTTCAACTCCCCCTCCCACTCTGCTGAGGATATGGAGGTGCTGGGCCTCCTCCACCGCCGCTCCCTCACCACCAGACGCCTGGAGGAAGAACGCCTCATCTTCCGCCTCGGAACACTTCAACCCAAGGGCATCAATGTGGATTTCAACAGTTTCCTCATTTCCCCTTCCCCCACCTCATCCTAGTTTCTAACCTCCAGCAACTCGATCCCCTGACTTGTCCGGACTTGTCCGACCTGCCCAGCTCCTTTTCCACCTATCCACTCCACCCTCTCCTCCCTGACCTATCACCTTCATCTCCTTCCCCACTGACCTATTGTACTCTATGCTACTCTCTCCCCACCCCCACCCTCCTCTAGCTTATCTCTCCACGCTTCAGGCTCTCTGCCTTTATTCCTGATGAAGGGCTTTTGCCCGAAACGTCGATTTTGCCTGTCCTCGGATGCTGCCTGAATTGCTGTGCTCTTCCAGCACCATTGATCCAGAATCTGGTTTCCAGCATCTGCAGTCATTGCTTTTACCTTTGTAACGTGAGTTATACTGAGTCACAAGATGATAGATCATGATCAAATAAAATTCAGCTGCTGCTGATGGCTTACAGTCAATACTGCCTCTAATTGATCTTTGCACGCGCCTCCAAGGCATTGACGTCTGAATCTGGAAGTTTCAGAAGAAGTAGGAAGTCAATGAGTTGGTGCACTGATGGGCAAAGTGTAAAACCTCAGAGCACCTATATGGCTTTGTTGGAAACTTTTCCCTATAGGTAAAGCTAGGCAAATCTTCCAGCCTCATTTTAACTCCCTATGATTTCAGTCCATTCAATCTGAGCAGAGGTTTTCAGCAACAGTTTGACACAGTGAACTATAAAGACTTTAAATCTCTAGCTGTTTACTCTCCCTGTATTCTGGCGAACTGACCTAACTGTGCTATATCATAACATTTTAGGAAAGCTTGGAACCAGATATCGCAATAGTTTCCCATTTTAAATCCCATCGCTATGGCAATGCAAATCAATGCCTTGTCTCTTGAGAGAGACTTTGAGAGGCCAACTTGCTTCCATCTTGAAATCAAGTGGCCAATTTAAAGCACAATGGTTTTCTAGGACTTTGGAAGCCCCCAATCCATCCACTGTTAGCATACAGACTGCTACCACTGTCTCCAAGGACAAAAAACTTGAGTCTTCTTTCCAGCAAAAGTATCTGGGGACCATTAATCTCTAACAAATAAATTCCTCAAGCTTTCTGAATAAGCCAATATGATACTCTTATTTTACTCTAAATTAAGGAAGGAGTTCAAAAGCCTAATGGCCCAAATCATCCACTTTCTGGGTTGTCAGAGACTGGACAGAGAATGGAAGTTGTAAGTCAGGATTCTGCAGATGTCCTGACACATCTTAAGTGGAAATTATCCGGAGGTTTTAACTTCCAGTGGACAATATCCTGCTATACAAGACTGTCCAGGAGTGTCTCCACCTCTGAGCTAGACTTATGGATGTGGGACAGATCAATGCAAATTAACTTCATAGTTACCTGGAGAATGTTAGACAGTTTGAAAACCGCTCTAACACCTGAGTATTTCCCCCTTCACTCTACACCTGAATAACCTTGGACCACTGACAATGCCCCCAAATCCCTCCACAACTCCTACCTACCAACTACACAAAAATCATCTGACTACACCACTCACCTATCCTGATTCAACTAGCTTCCCCCCTAAGACCAGAAGATATAGGAGTAGAAATAGGGTAATTGGGTCTGCTCCACTATTCAATCATGGCTTATTTATTTTGGTTGAAACTTTATTGCTGGAACAGCACAGCAGGTCAGGCAGCATCCAGGGAACAGGAGATTCGACGTTTCGGGCACAGGCCCTTCCTCAGGCCCTTCTTCACCTTCCGACCAACACAATTTGGACCCAACCAGGACTACCAGTACCTGCAACAAATCCGCAGCCTCCAGCAACGGACCTCCCTCCGGATCCTCCGCTCCACGCTTGCAGCCATGCGCCGGTACCTACATTCCCTGCAACTCGACCTACCCCAGCTCAGGACAACACTCTCTCAGACCTGCAAAGGACCTCTACTGTTCTTCATTTACAGAAGAATCCATAGACTGAACAAACAGTTCTTTCTAGCCATTTCGGAAATTAAAGGCAGTAAGTACCAAAAACTTTCATGCACTTACCCCCAAACTCCGGATTCCTCAACCGTTCCAGAAACTTCCATCGGCCTCCGAAACCAGTCCGGCGCCATTACACACGCGGCCGCTACAGCGCCCGCGGCAATAGCCGCAGACGCCGCCGACGATGACGTCACTTCCGCCCCCACCGACCTCGCAACCTTCATGATCGCGGCCCAAACAACTGCCTCCGGGATCGCCGCACAGACAACCTGCTCTGCGATCGTCATGAAGACAATCACCAACAGATTGGCGACCTCCGCGGCTACGGGGAAGAACTCTGTCTGCGTGGTCGCCGCAGCTACTTCCGCCCCCAGTGACGTCAGCAATCTACGTTTGGACCGCACCGCCGCATGTGTCTCCGCCCCCCCGCCGCGTTCCGTCACCGCGCCTAACCCCGCCCCCACGCCGCGTTCCGCCACCACGCCTAACTCCGCCCCCCGGCCGAGTTCCGTCACCGCGCCTAACCCCGCCCCCACGCCGCGTTCCGCCACCACGCCTAACTCCGCCCCCCGGCCGAGTTCCGTCACCGCGCCTAACCCCGCCCCCACGCCGCGTTCCGTCACCGCGCCTAACTCCGCCCCCCGGCCGAGTTCCGTCACCGCGCCTAACCCCGCCCCCCCGCCGGTCTCCATCACCATGTCCAACTCCGCCCCCAAGCCGACCTCTGTCCCCACCCCCAGGCCTAACCCCGCCCCCACATCCAGCTCCAGCCCCACACCAGGTCCTAGCTCCCCGCCCTGCCGTGTGTTCACCATCCCTCCAGACTTGCCCCTCTCTGAGGATGAAAGATCAGTCCTCAGCAGAGGTCTCACCTTCGTTCCCACACGTTCTCGGGTCAATGAATTCAATACACGGAGTGACACCGAACATTTCTTCCGCTGCCTTCGCCTCCGTGCCTTCTTCTTCAATCAAGACTCTCGCCCACCCTCTGACGACCCCTTCTCCCACCTCCAACACACCCCGTCCACCTGGACACCCCGTGCTGGCCTCCTACCTGCCCTCGACCTCTTCATAGCAAACTGCCGCCGCGATATTAACCGCTACCTGAACTCCCACACTCCTCCCACCCACTCCAACCTCTCACCCTCGGAACGCGCAGCCCTCCACTCCCTCCGTTCCAACCCCAACCTCACCATCAAACCAGCTGACAAGGGAGGCGCAGTAGTAGTTTGGCGCACTGACCTTTACACCGCTGAGGCCAAACGCCAGCTCGCAGATACCTCCTCCTACCGTCCCCTTGACCATGACCCCACCCCCCACCACCAAACCATCATCTCCCAGACCGTCCATAACCTCATCACCTCAGGGGACCTCCCATCCACCGCCTCCAACCTCATAGTCCCACAACCCCGCACCGCCCGTTTCTACCTCCTGCCCAAAATCCACAAACCTGACTGCCCCGGACGACCCATCGTCTCAGCCTGCTCCTGCCCAACCGAACTCATCTCGGCATACCTCGACACGGTCCTGTCCCCATTAGTCCAAGAACTCCCCACCTACGTTCGTGACACCACCCACGCCCTCCACCTCCTCCAGGATTTCCGCTTCCCCGGTCCCCAACGCCTCATCTTCACCATGGACATCCAGTCCCTGTACACCTCCATTCCCCATCACGAAGGACTCAAAGCACTCCGCTTCTTCCTTTCCCGCCGTACCACCCAGTACCCTTCCACCGACACTCTCCTTCGACTGACCGAACTGGTCCTCACCCTGAACAACTTTTCTTTCCAATCCTCCCACTTTCTCCAAACAAAAGGAGTAGCCATGGGCACCCGCATGGGCCCCAGCTATGCCTGCCTCTTCGTAGGGTATGTGGAACAATCCATCTTGTTTCCCATTCCTGAAGAAGGGCCTGTGCCCGAAACGTCGAATCTCCTGTTCCCTGGATGCTGCCTGACCTGCTGTGCTGTTCCAGCAATAAAGTTTCAACTTTGATCTCCAGCATCTGCAGACCTCACTTTCTCCTGGCTTATTTATTTCTCAACTTTATTCTCCTGCCTTTTCCCCATAACTTTTTATCCCTTTCCTAATTAAGAATCTCTGTCTTCAAGACAATCAATGACTTGGTTTCCACAGCATTCTGTGGCATTGAGTTCCACAGATCAACCATCCTCTGGCTGAAGAAATTCCTTATCATCTCATTTCTTTAGGGTTGTCTGTTTATTTTGAGGCTGTGCTGTTGGATCCTAATCACTCCTAATCACATCTTCTCCATGTCCACTCTATCCAGGCCTCGCAGTATTCTGTAAGTTTTAAACAGATCCTCCCTCATTCTTCGAAACTTCCTCAAGTATAGACATAGAGTCCTCAACTGCTTCTCATATGACAAGACCTTCATCCCTGGGATCATTCTTGTAAACATCCTCTGGACCTCTCCAACACCAGCACATGCTTCCCTCGATAAGGAGACCAAAGCTGCTCAAAATATTCTAAACGCCTTTTGACTGCTTTAATAGCTTCCAGTCCAAACAAGCCCTGACTCCAACCTGACTTGAGACACCTATTACCTGATCACTGACTAGCCAGCACACGAGATGCAATGACCCATCAAACCCAACTACATGAGATCAGACTGTGGACCTCCTGAGCATTAGACACCCTCTTGATCTGAAGCCCCACTGATCAACAAATAACTGTTTGAACTAACCTAATTGCTCCCTGATTATTATAACACATCTGTCCCCTACCTGAACCAACTACCTACGACATCCATCAATACACCTCAAATACCTATCTACTCACTCCTTCAACTGACCACCCACTCACCTACCTTTTGCCCTTTTCCCATTTATCCACATGCCCACTTCATGCGTCTCACCTGCCGACTCACATCACCTGTCCAGCCACTCACCCATTCATTCAGCCACTCATCTATTCACTAATCCACACCCAATGACTGGACCTTCAAACTTACCTGAATATGGCAGCTGGAACTGTTCAAAAGAGCTAAGTCCTCCCTTTTCTTAGTCTTTGCTCCACCCCGATGGAGTTCTCCCCGACAGCCTGGATTGGAAAATCTCAGAAGAGATGTCCAGCAGCATCCAGTAGGTAGAATCATTCCGTGCAATGGCAACTTGCATTTCATTGCTGCTGTCCAAACAATTCAAGCCAGTAATTTAATAAACTGCAAGCTGTAAGGTTGCTGAATTTACTTCCTGGGTTGGTCAGAGAAACAATGTCATCATTCTGGATAAGATCGTAAATTAATAAGAAACAGGAGTATGAAGCATACACCAACATTCAATAAGCCGGGTTCTGTTCTGTTAATGTCCTGAATTATGTTTTTTTTCTCTCTGCCCTCCATATCCCTAGACTCTCTTTGAGATCAAAAATCTGTCTTGGATGGATGTGAATGCATTCAATGAGTCAGTCTCCACCGATTCCTGTGTTAGATTATTCCAAAAAGTAATGACCATCTGAGAGAAGAACTGCTTCCTGATCTGTGTCTTAAATGAGAACCTTCTTAATTTTAAACTTGGATCCTCCCCCAAGTCTGGATTGTCACAATGAGGGGGAAATGTCCTCTCAGCATCTCTTCTGTCAAGCCCCTCCAAATCCTATCAGTTCCAATGAGATCGTGTAGGTAGATGAAGGAAAAGGAGTTGAGGGATATGAGAGGGAAAACATTTGAGGATATGTATTGGTAGCATGGAGGGTAAGCACATCCATGGAATGGTTGCACCAAATGGTTTTTCCTCTGTCATAACTTCCATGGCATGTATTTTGCAGCTCACCTCACTGATAGCTACACGCAGATATTTTCTTGTTCTAGTGAAATCTTAAACTGATAGTGTGTGTGAATGCTTCAGTGTGGCACCCTCTACAGGGAATCTGTGCTGGGAGGAACCAAATCAGCAAGGACTCTCAACACTCAGATTGAAGACTTCTGACTGAGACATGTCAGTACTAGAAATTCACCTCAGTTGAGGCCTCAGAAAGGATTGCACATTGATAGCCCATTTTACACCGCATCTGCTATTTAATTCCACTGTTGTGTCACCAGCGTCTTACCAGACCATTGAAGGGAAGCGACTGGTGATGATTTAACCTGTAGGCCACCAAACCTTAGGCAAGGGAAGAGTTTGAGAAGGAGAGTCCTTTATAGTAACCTCAAACCAGCAATGGGAGTTGAAGCCACACTATTAGCATTACAGTGCTCTGTAAACCAATGATCCAGCCAACTGAGCTAAACCAACTCTCTGGCTGCAATAGAAAGACAAGCCTTGTGTCGAATGGGAGGCCAATTTAATATCACTTTCTTGTATCTTCATTTGATATGAATTTCTAGCCTAAAGTGGAATGTAAACAAGGTAGCATAATGGAGGAGATATAAATTAAATATAAATTATGTGCAGGTCGCAAAATAGCGATTGGGATACTCAGAATAGGGAGAGGGAACTAAAGTGAAAGGTAGGCAAGTAAATATGAAGATTGAAATTGTAAAATTTCACACAGCAATTTTATACTGAGAGAGTGAGACATCCTATTCATAAAATTTTATTTTTTCAAAGCCAGAAAGAATATTTTTCAGTAATTATTACTTAAAATGCTTAAAAATCTTCCTTACTCCTGCATGCACCAGTCCTAGCTTGTTTAATTGTCTTTGGTGCGGAATGAGTGACCAAGAATCCAAAGTGCACACTTTGTACTTGTTTCAACTGTAAATTCATGAAAAAGACTGCAATGGTGCATGCTGGGATAGAGCAGGACATCCCTGACAGCTACTTCGAGGTTTGATTATTTATCAGTGCACGCATAATGCCAGAACCTTGTTGATTTCCCTCATTATAATGGTGACCTATTATATACAGACCATCATCGATCTCGGAGATAAATCGGAGTCAATTTTCTGGCACTCCAGTGTTTGGGGGCTGGTGTGGTGGTTAGTGGTGCTTATGAACACCAGGAATAACTAGCCTCCAACTGCCCAACACTGATGTATCCTCCATAGTTCGGTGTGCACACAGGGCGTTGGAATCAGCAGCCCAACCTACACCTTCAAATAAAGAATTAACAATTAACTGATGTTATTATCAAATTGTCTGGGATATTATGCTGCACATAACAACACAATGGCATAAACAGTGAGAGGTTGTGTGCGAGACACTGATTTTTGAGGCCAGATTGAATAATGATAAGAATGCCTCTGTGCCCAGGGAATATCACTGACCCCTTCACTCTTTGCTATCTGCCCTTAGCAACCCAGCCCTGGGGTCTTGCAACCCCAAAAGCCATGCATCTGTTGCCCTTGTCCTTCTAGATAAGAAGTGGTTGTGATTTTGGAATGTGCTGTCTGAGGATCTTTGGTCAATTTCCACAGTATATCTTTTAGATAGAACGCATTGCTGCTAGTGATCATGGATACTGGAGGGAGTGGATGTGGTGGCAGTCAAGCGGGCTGCTTTGTCCTTCTTGAATGTTCTTCAAGCTTCTTGAATGTTGTTGGAGCTGCCCCCATCCAGGCAAGTGGGGAGTATTCTATCACACTCCTGAGTTGTGCCTTGTAATTGGTGGGGAGGCTTTGGGAAGTCAGGAGGTGAGTTACTCCCTGCAGTATTCCAAGTTTCTGCCTTGCTCTTGTAGCCACTGTGCTTAAGCGACGAGTCCAGTTGAGTTTCTCCCTACCTTTTCCTATTTTATGCCTACTCCTCCTTACAATTATAACACTCCCACTATTGTACATCATGGGGTTTATCATCATAAGAAGCTGAACTGGATGAGCCAGACAAATACTGGAACAGGTTGGAGCCTGGGAATTGTGTGGCCAGTAACTCATCTCCTGACTCCCCATAGCCTGTCTGCCATCTATACACCAGGGGGGCAAGGGATGACCCTCCATTTGTCGACGTGAGTGTTGCTCCAATAGCGGGTAAGAAATTTGACACCGTCCAGGATGAAACAGTATGCTTGATAACCCAAACCAACACATTCAGCAATCACTCTCTTACTGTGGCAGCAGCACAAACCATCTGCAGGTTGTATTTAGTAAGTGCCCTTTCACAGCAGCTTCCAAATGAGGAAGGGAGTGTCAGTGTTAACCGGGAGGGAATGAGGAAGGGAGTGTCAGTGTTAACCGGGAGGGAATGAGGAAGGGAGTGTCAGTATTAACCAGGAGGGAATGAGGAAGGGGGTGTCAGTGTTAACCGGGAGGGAATGAGGAAGGGGGTGTCAGTGTTAACCAGGAGGGAATGAGGAAGGGAGTGTCAGTGTTAACTGGGAGGGAATGAGGAAGGGGGTGTCAGTGTTAACCAGGAGGGAATGAGGAAGGGAGTGTCAGTGTTAACCAGGAGGGAATGAGGAAGGGAGTGTCAGTGTTAACTGGGAGGGAATGAGGAAGGGGGTGGCAGTATTAACCGTGAGGGAATGAGGAAGGGAATGTCAGTGTTAACCGGGAGGGAATGAGGAAGGGGGTGTCAGTATTTAATGGAGGGAATGAGGAAGGGAGTGTCAGTATTACTGGGAGGGAATGAGGAAGGTGGTGTCAGTTTTAACCGATAGGGAATGAGGAAGGGAATGTCAGGATAAACCAAGAGGGAACAGGGAAGGGAGTGTCAGTATCAACTGGGAGGGAATGAGGAAGGGAGTGTCAGTATCAACTGGGAGGGAATGAGGAAGGGAGTGTCAGTATTAACCGGGAGGGAATGAGGAAGGGAGTGTCAGTGTTTACCGGGAGGGAATGAGGAAGGGGGTGTCAGTGTTAACCGGGAGGGAATGAGGAAGGGGGTGTCAGTGTTAACCGGGAGGGAATGAGGAAGGGGGTGTCAGTGTTAACCGGGAGGGAATGAGGAAGGGGGTGTCAGTATTTACTGGAGGGAATGAGGAAGGGAGTGTCAGTATTACTGGGAGGGAATGAGGAAGGGGGTGTCAGTTTTAACCGATAGGGAATGAGGAAGGGAATGTCAGGATAAACCAAGAGGGAACAGGGAAGGGAGTGTCAGTATTAACCGGGATGGAATGAGGAAGGGAGTGTCAGTATTAACTGGGATGGAATGAGGAAGGGAGTGTCAGGATTAACCGGGACGGAATGAGGAAGGGAATGTCAGTATTAACCGGGAGGGATTGAGGAAGGGTGTGTGAGGATTAACCGGGAGGGAATGAGGAAGGGTGTGTGAGGATTAACCGGGAGGGAATGAGGAAGGGAGTGTGAGGATTAACCGGGAGGGAATGAGGAAGGGAGTGTCAGTATTAACCGGGAGGGATTGAGGAAGGGTGTGTGAGGATTAACCGGGAGGGAATGAGGAAGGGTGTGTGAGGATTAACCGGGAGGGAATGAGGAAGGGAGTGTCAGTATTAACCGGGAGGGATTGAGGAAGGGTGTGTGAGGATTAACCGGGAGGGAATGAGGAAGGGAGTGTCAGTATTACTGGGAGGGAATGAGGAAGGGGGTGTCAGTTTTAACCGATAGGGAATGAGGAAGGGAATGTCAGGATAAACCAAGAGGGAACAGGGAAGGGAGTGTCAGTATTAACCGGGATGGAATGAGGAAGGGAGTGTCAGTATTAACTGGGATGGAATGAGGAAGGGAGTGTCAGGATTAACCGGGACGGAATGAGGAAGGGAATGTCAGTATTAACCAAGAGCAATTGAGGACTGGTGTGTCAGTATTAAACGAGAGGGAATGATGAAGGGTGTGTCAGTATTAACCGGGAGGGAATGAGGAAGGGTGTGTGAGGATTAACTGGGAGGGAATGAGGAAGGGTGTGTGAGGATTAACCGGGAGGGAATGAGGAAGGGAGTGTCAGTATTAACCGGGAGGGATTGAGGAAGGGTGTGTGAGGATTAACCGGGAGGGAATGAGGAAGGGTGTGTGAGGATTAACCGGGAGGGAATGAGGAAGGGAGTGTCAGTATTAACCGGGAGGGATTGAGGAAGGGTGTGTGAGGATTAACCGGGAGGGTCTGAGGAAGGGAGTGTCAGTATTAACCGGGAGGGAATAAGGAAAGGAGTGTCAGGATTTTTTTTTATATAGATATTTTTATTAGAAATTTAACATTTTTACAAGTTTACAAAAATAAATAAAACTCTCAAGTACAAACATTGATATACAATTAAATCTTAAATATATAACAGCCAAAATTTAACAAAAGAAAAAGAAAAAAAAACCAAAACACAACTAACTACTAATCTAACCTACAACTAACCAGAGTGTATATTTAAGTCTCTTACATTATTCAAATATGAGAAAGAGAAAAAAAAACAAAAAACAATGGATAACACAGAAATTGGATAGTGAGATACATGCTCGGAATGTGTTAAGACCAAATGTAACTAAACCCGTATTCGTGCGGGATTCCTCTCCTAAGGAGCCCCGGATCAGCCAGGAGGAGTGTCAGGATTAACCGGGAGGGAATGAGGAAGGGAGTGTCAGTATTAACCGGGAGGGAATGAGGAAGGGAGAGTCTGTACTAACCGGGAGGGAATGAGGAAGGGAGTGTCAGTATTAACCGGGTGGGAATGAGGAAGGGAGTGTCAGTATTAACCGGGTGGGAATGAGGAAGGGAGTGTCAGTATTAACCGGGAGGGAATGAGGAAGGGAGTGTCAGGATTAACTGGGAGGGAATGAGGAAGGGAGTGTCAGTATTAATCGGGTGGGAATGAGGAAGGGAATGTCAGTATTAACCGAGAGGGAATGAGGAAGGGAGTGTCAGCATTAACCGGCAGGGAATGAGGAAGGGAGTGTCAGGATTAAAGGGAATGAAATGAGGAAGGGAATGTCAGTATTAACTGAGTGGGAATGAGGAAGGGAGTGTCAGTATTAACCGGGAGGGAATGTCAGTATTAACCAGGTGAGAATAAGGAGTGTCAGGATTAACCGGGAAGGAAAGAGGAAGGGAGCATCAGTATTAACTGGGAGGGAATGAGGAAGGGAGTGTCAGGAATTACCGGGAGGGAATGAGGAAGGGAGTGTCAGTATTGACCGGTAGGGAACGAGGAAGGGAGCTTCAGTTTTAACTAGGAGGGAATGAGGAAGGGAGCGCCAGTAGTAACCGGGAGGGAATGAGGAATAGAGAGTCTGGATTAACTGATTTGGCAATGAGGAAGGGAGCGCCAGTATTAACCGGGTGGGATTGAGGAAGGGAGTGTTTGTATTAACCGGGAGGAAATGAGGTATGGAGCATCAGTAGTAACCGGGCGGAAATGGGGAAGGGAGTGTCCGTATTAACCAGGAGGGAATGAGGAAGGGAATGTCAGTATTAACTGAGTGGGAATGAGGAAGGGAGTGTCAGGATTAACAGGAAGGGATTGAGGAAGCGAGTGTCAGTACTAACTGAGTGGGAATGAGGAAGGGAGTGTCAGGATTAACCGGAACGGAATGAGGAAGGGAATGTCAGGATTAACCGAGAGGGATTGAGGTAAGGTATGTCAGTATTAACTGGGCGGGAATGAGGAAGGGAGTGTCATGATTAACTGGGACAGAATGAGGAAGGGAGTGTCTGGATTCACCGGGAAGGAATGAGGAAGGGAATGTCAGTATTAACCGGTAGGGAACGAGGAAGGGAGCTTCAGTTTTAACTGGGAGGGAATGAGGAAAGGAGCGTCAGCATTAATCAGGAAGGAATGAGGAAGGGAGTGTCAGTATGAACCAGGAGGCAATGAGGAAGGGAATGTCAGTATTAACTGGGCGGGGATGAGGAATGGTGCGTTGGTATTAACCGGGAGGGAATGAGGAGGGGAGTGTCAGTATTACCCGAGACGGAATTAGGAACGGGGTGTCAATATTAACCGGGAGGGAATGGGGAAGGGAGTGTCAGTATTAACCGAGAGGCAATGAAGAAGGGAATGTCAGTATGAACCGGGAGTGAACGAGGGAGGGAGTGTCAGTATTTTTTTTTTTTTTTTTTTTGTTTTTTTCCACCTAAGTGCGGTAGTGCTTATTTTTTCCCCAGCACCCATGGTGTGTGTGTGCAGGTGGGAGACACAGTGAAAGACACAAGGTGCACGAATCTTTATTCAATTTCCACCACCAGGAAGATAGGAAAACACCCGGGTGGCCAGTGACAAGCACTGCCCTTCTCATCAAAGGGCAGTGCTGTGTGATCAAAAACAGTGAAGGGGAGGGTAGGGACTAAATCAAAATAGAGTTGGAGGGAGAAATGATGCACTCCACTCCCTGCGGCGCCCACCTCTCCCTGAACAACTCCAGGGTGTTGGTGGACACCGCGTGCTCCTTCTCCAAGGACACCCGGGCTCTGACGTAACCGCGGAAGAGGGGCAGGCAGTCGGGGAGTGTCAGTATTAACGGGGAGGGAATGAGGAAGGGATCGTCAGTATTAATTGAGAGGAAATGAGGAAAGGAGTGTCAGTGTTAACCGAGATGGAATGAGGAAGGGAGTGTCAGTATTAAATGGTTGGGAACGAGGAAGGGAATGTCAGGATTAACTGAGTGGGAATGAGGAAGGGAGTGTCAGGATTAACCGAGAGGGAATGAGGAAGGGAGTGTCAGCATTTACTGGGAGTGAATGAGGAAGGGAGTGTCAGGATTAACTGGGAGTGAACGAGGAAGGGAGTGTCAGGATTAAACGGGTGGGAATGAGGAAGGGAATGTCAGGATTAACTGAGTGGGAATGAGGAAGGGAGTGTCAGGATTAACCGGGACGGAATGAGGAAGTGAATGTCAGCATTAACCGAGAAAGAATGAGGAAGGGTGTGTCAGTGTTAACCGGGTGAGAATAAGGAAGGGAGTGTCAGGATTAAAGGGGATGGAATGAGGAAGGGAATGTCAGTATTAACTGAGTGGGAATGAGGAAGGGAGTGTCAGGATTAACCAGGAGGGAATGAGGAAGGGAATGTCAGTATTAACTGAGTGGAATGAGAAAGGGAGTGTCAGGATTAACCGGGAGGGAATGAGGAAGGGAATGTCAGTATTAACTGAGTGGAATGAGGAAGGGTGTGTCAGGATTAACCGGGACGGAATGAGGAAGGGAATGTCAGTATTTAACGGGAGGATTAGAGGAAGGGCGTGTCAGTACTAATCGGGAAGGAATGAGGGATGGAGCGTCAGTAGGAACCGGGAGGAAATGAGGAAGGGAGAGTCTGTATTAACCAGGAGGGACTAACGATGGGAGTGTCAGTATTAACTGAGTGGGAATGAGGAAGGGAGTGTCAGGATTAACCGGGAGGGAACGAGGATGGGAGTGTCAGGATTAACCGAGAGGGAATGAGGTAAGGTGTGTCAGCATTAACCGGGAGGGAATGACGAAGGGAGTGACAGGATTAAAGGGGACGGAATGAGGAAGGGAATGTCAGTATTAACTGAGTGGGAATGAGGAAGGGAATGTCAGTATTAACCGAGGGGGAATGAGGAAGGGAGTGTCAGGATTAACCGGGAGGGAATGAGGAAGGGTGTGTCAGTATTAAATGGTTGGGAACGAGGAAGGGAGTGTCAGGATTAACCAGGAGGAAACGAGGAAGGGAGTGTCAGGAATAATCGGGATGGAATGTGGAAGGGAGTGTCAATATTTAGTGGGAGGGAATGAGTAAGTGAGTGTCAGGAATAACCAGGATGGAATGAGGAAGTGAGCGACACGATTAACCGAGTGGGAATGACGAAGGGCGTGTCAGGATTAACTGGGAGGGAGTGAGGAAGAGCGTGTCAGGATTAAACGAGAGCGAATGAGGATGCGAGTGTCAGTATTAACCGGGAGGAAATGAGGAAGGGAATGTCAGTATTAACTGAGTGGGAATGAGGAAGGGAGTGTCATGATTAACCGGGATGGAAAGAGGAAGGGAATGTCCGGATTCAAGGGGCCAGAATGAGGAAGGAAATGTCAGTATTAACCGAGTGGGAATGAGGAAGGGAGTGTCAATATTAACCGGGAGGGAATGAGGAAGGAAGTGTCAGTATTTAACGGGAGGGTTAGAGGAAGGGCATGTCAGTCCTAATCGGGAAGGAATGAGGAAGGGAGTATCAGTATTAGCCAGGAGGGAATGAGGAAGGGAGTGTCTGGATTAACTGAGGTGGAATGAGGAAGGGAGTATCAGTATTAACTGGGAGGGAATGAGGAAGGGAGTGTCTGGATTAACCAGGAGGAAATGAGGAAGGGAGCATCAGTATTAACCGGGATGGAATGAGGAAAGGAATGTCAGTAGTAACTGAGAGGGAATGAGGAAGGGAGTGTCAGGATTAACCGAGAGGGAATGAGGTAAGGTGTGTCAGTATTAACTGGGCGGGAATGAGGAAGGGAGTGTCTGGATTAACCGGGAAGGCATGAGGAAGGGAGTGTCAGTATTAACCGGGAGGAAAAGAGGAATGGAATGTCAGTATTAACCGGAAGGGAATGAGGAAGGGAGTATCAGGATTAACCGAGACGGAATGAGGAAGGGAATGTCAGCATTAACCGAGAGGGAATGAGGTAAGGTGTGTCAGTATTAACTGGGCGGGAATGAGGAAGAGAGCGTCAGTATTAACTGGAAGGGAGTGTCTGGAATAACTGGGAAGGAATGACGAAGGGAATGTCAGTATTAACCGGTAGGGAACGAGGAAGGGAGCTTCAGTTTTAACTGGGAGGGAATGAGGAAGGGAGTGTCAGCATTAATCAGGAGGGAATGAGGAAGGGAGTGTCAGTATTAACTGGGAGGGATTGAGGAAGGGAGTATCAGTATTAACCGGTAGGGAACGAGGAAGGGAATGTCAGTATTAACTGGGCAGGGATGAGGAAGGGAATGTCAGTATTAACTAGTAGGGAACGAGGAAGGGTGTGTCAGTATTACACGAGACCGAATTAGGAACGGGGTGTCAATATTAACCGGGAGGGAATGGGGAAGGGAGTGTCAGTATTAACCGAGAGGGAACGAGGAAGGGATCGTCAGTATTAATTGAGAGGAAATGAGGAAGGGAGTGTCAGTGTTAACCGAGAGGGAATGAGGAAGGGAGTGTCAGTATTAAATGGTTGGGAATGAGGAAGGGAGTGTCAGGATTAAACGAGAGGGAACGCGGAAGGGAATGTCAGGATTAACTGAGATGGAATGGGGAAGTGAGCGTCACGATTAACCGAGTGGGAATGACGAAGGGCGTGTCAGGATTAACTGGGAGGGAGTGAGGAAGGGAATGTCAGTATTAACTGAGAGGGAATGAGTTAAGGTGTGTCAGCATTAACCGGGAGGGAATGAGGAAGGGCCTGTCAGGATTAACTGGGAGAGAATGAGGAAGAGCGAGTCAGAATTAAACGAAAGGGAATGAGGAAGCGAGTGTCAGTATTAACCGGGAGGGATTGCGGAAGGGAGTGTCAGGATTAACCGGGAGGGAATTAGGGAGGGAGTGTCAGGATTAAAGGGGACGGAATGAGGAAGGGAATGTCAGTATTCACCGAGAAGGAATGAGGAAGGGTGTGTCAGTATTAGCCAGGAGGGAATGAGGAAGGAAGTGTCAGTATTTAACGGGAGGGTTAGAGGAAGGCCGTGTCAGTACTAATCGGGAAGGAATGAGGAAGGGAGTGTCAGTATTAACTGGGAGGGAATGAGGAATGGAGAGTCAGGATTAATCAGGAGGGAATGAGGAATGGAGAGTCTGGATTAACCGGGAGGGAATGAGGAAGGGAGAGTCAGGTTTCAAGGGGAGGGAATGAGGAAGGGAGTGTCAGTATTAACCGGGAGGGAATGAGGAAGGGAGTGTCAGTATTAACCAGGAGGAAATGAGGAAGGGAATGTCAGTATTAGCCAGGAGGGAATGAGGAAGGGAGTGTCAGTATAAACTGAGTGGGAATGAGGAAGGGAGTGTCAGAATTAACCGGGACGGAATGAGGAAGGGAATGTCAGTATTAACCAGGAGGGAATCAGGAAGGGAGTGTCAGTATTAACTGGGCGGGGATGAGGAATGGTGCGTTGGTTTAACCGGGAGGGAATGGGTAAGGGAGTGTCAGTGTTAACCGGGAGGGAACGAGGAAGGGAGTGTCAGGATTAAATGGTTGGGAATGAGGAAGGGAGTGTCAGGCTTAAACGAGATGGAATGAGGAGGGCAGTGTCAGCATTTACTGGGAGTCTACGAGGAAGGGATTGTCAGGATTAACCGGGAGGGAACGAGGAAGGGAATGTCCGTATTAACCGAGAGGGAATGAGGAAGGGTGTGTCAGGATGAACCGGGACGGAATGAGGAAGGGAGTGTCAATATTTAGTGGGAGGGAATGAGTAAGTGAGTATCAGGAATAACCAGGATGGAATGAGGAAGTGAGCGTCACGATTAACCGAGTGGGAATGACGAAGGACGTGTCAGGATTAACTGGGAGGGAATGAGGAAGAGCGTGTCAGGATTAAACGAGAGGGAATGATGAAGGGAGTGTCATTATTAACTGAGAGGGAATGAGGAAGCGAGTGTCAGTATTAACTGGGAGGGAATGAGGAAGGGAGTGTCAGTATTAACCGAGAGGGAATGAGGAAGTGTGTGTCAGCATTAACTGGGAGGGAATGAGGAAGGGAGTGTCAGGATTAAAGGGGACGGAATGAGGAAGGGATTGTCAGCATTAACCGAGAGGGAATGAGGAAGTGTGTGTCAGCATTAACTGGGAGGGAATGAGGAAGTGTGTGTCAGCATTAACCGGGAGGGAATGAGGAAGGGAGTGTCAGGATTAACCGAGAGGGAATGAGGAAGGGAGTGTCAGGATTAACTGAGTGGGAATGAGGAAGGGAGTGTCAGGATTAACCGGGACGGAATGAGGAAGGGAATGTCAGTATTAACCGGGAGGAAATGAGGAAGGGAGTGTCAGGATTAAAGGGGACAGAATGAGGAAGGGAATGTCAGTATTTACTGAGTGGGAATGAGGAAGGGAGTGTCAGGATTAACCGAGAGGGAATAAGGTAAGGTGTGCTGAAAATGTGTTGCTGGAAAAGCGCAGCAGGTCAGGCAGCATCCAGGGAACAGGAGAATGGACGTTTCGGGCATATGCCCTTCTTCAGGAACCTGAAGAAGGGCTTATGCCCGAAACGTCGATTCTCCTGTTCCCTGGATGCTGCCTGACCTGCTGCGCTTTTCCAGCAACACATTTTCAGCTCTGATCTCCAGCATCTGCAGACCTCACTTTCTCCATAAAGTAAGGTGTTTCAGTATTAACAGGGCGGGAATGAGGAAGGGAGTGTCTGGATTAACCGGGAAGGAATGAGGAACGGAGTGTCAGTATTAACCGGTAGGGAATGAGGAAGGGAGCTTCAGTATTAACTGAGTGGGAATGAGGAAGGGAGCGTCAGTATTAACCGGGAGGGATTGAGGAAGGGAGTGCCAGTAGTAACCGGGAGGAAATGAGGAATGGAGTGTCAGTATTAACCAGGAGGCAATGAGGAAGGGAGTGTCAGTATTAACTGGGCGGGAATGAGGAAAGGAGTGTCAGTATTAACCGGGATGGAATGAGGAAGGGAATGTCAGTAGTAACCGAGAGGGAATCAGGTAAGCTGTGTCAGCATTAACCGGGACGGAATGAGGAAGGGAATGTCAGTATTAACCGAGAGGGAATGAGGAAAGGTGTGTCAATATAAACTGGGCGGGAATGAGGAAGGGTGCGTCAGTATTAACTGGGACGGAATGAGGAAGGGAGCTTCAGTTTTAACTGGGCGGGGATGAGGAAGGGAGTGTTAGCATTAATCAGGAGGTAATGAGGAAGGGAGTGTCAGTATTAACTGGAAGGGGATGTGGAATGGTGCGTTGGTATTAACTGGGAGGGAATGAGGATGGGAGTGTCAGTATTACACGAGACCGAATTAGGAACGGGGTGTCAATATTAACCAGGAGGGAATGGGGAAGGGAGTGTCAGTATGAACCGGGAGGGAACGAGGAAGGGAGTGTCAGTATTAACCGAGAGGGAACGAGGAACGGAGTGTCAGTATTAACCGGGAGGGAATGAGTAAGGGATTGTCAGTATTAATTGAGAGGAAATGAGGAAGGGAGTGTCAGTGTTAACCGAGAGGGAATGAGGAAGGGAGTATCAGTATTAAATGGTTGGGAATGAGGAAGGGAGTGTCAGGATTAAACGAGAGGGAATGAGGAAGGGAATGTCAGTATTAACCGAAAGGGAATGAGGTAAGGTGTGTCAGCATTAACCGGGAGGGAATGAGGAAGGGAGTGACAGGATTAAAGGGGACGGAATGAGGAAGAGAATGTCAGTATTAACTGAGTGGGAATGAGGAAGGGAATGTCAGTATTAACCGAGAGGGAATGAGGAAGAGAATGTCAGTATTAACCGGGAGGGAATGAGGAAGGGAATGTCAGTATTAATTGAGAGGAAATGAGGAAGGGAGTGTCAGTGTTAACCGAGAGGGAATGAGGAAGAGAATGTCAGTATTAACCGGGAGGGAATGAGGAAGGGAGTGTCAGGATTAACTGGGAGGGAATAAGGAAGGGAGTGTCAGGCTTAACTGGGAATGAGGAAGGCAGTGTCAGCATTTACTGGGAGTGAACGAGGAAGTGAGTGTCAGGATTAACCGGGAGGGAACGAGGAAGGGAGTGTCAAGATTAACTGAAATGGAATGAGGAATGGAATGTCAGGATTAACCGGGAGGGAATGAGGAAGTGAGCGTCACGATTAGCCGAGTGGGAATGACGAAGGGCGTGTCAGGATTAACTGGGAGGGAGTGAGGAAGGGAATGTCAGTATTAACCGAGAGGGAATGAGGTAAGGTGTGTCAGCATTAACCGGAAGGGAATGAGGAAGGGAGTGACAGGATTAACTGAGTGGGAATGAGGAAGGGAGTGTCAGTATTAACCGGGAGGGAACGAGGAAGGGAGTGTCAGTATTAACCGGAGGGAATGAGGAAGGGAATGTCAGTATTAAATGGTTGGGAACGAGGAAGGGAGTGTCAGGAATAATCGGGATGGAATGTGGAAGGGAGTGTCAATATTTAGTGGGAGGGAATGAGTAAGTGAGTGTCAGGAATAACCAGGATGGAATGAGGAAGTGAGCGTCACGATTAACCGAGTGGGAATGACGAAGGGCGTGTCAGGATTAACTGGGAGGGAGTGAGGAAGAGCGTGTCAGTATTAACCAGGAGGAAATGAGGAAGGGAATGTCAGTATTAACTGAGTGGAATGGTGCGTTGGTATTAACCGGGAGGGAATGAGGAAGGGTGTGTCAGTATTACACGAGACCGAATTAGGAACGGGGTGTCAATATTAACCAGGAGAGAATGGGGAAAGGAGTGTCAGTATTAACCGGGAGGGAATGAGGAAGGGAATGTCCGTATTAACCGGGAGGGTACGAGGAAGGGAGTGTCAGTATTAACCGGGAGGGAATGAGTAAGGGATCGTCAGTATTGAGAGGAAATGAGGAAGGGAGTGTCAGTGTTAACCGAGAGGGAATGAGGAAGGGAGTGTCAGTATTAAATGGTTGGGAATGAGGAAGAGAGTGTCAGGATTAAACGAGAGGGAACGAGGAAGGGAATGTCAGGATTAAACGGGAGGGAACGAGGATGGGAGTGTCAAGATTAACTGAAAGGGAATGAGGAATGGAATGTCAGGATTAACCGGGAGGGAATGGGGAAGGGAGTGTCAGTATTAACTGGAAGGGAATGAGGTAGGGAGTGTCAGTATTAACTGAGAGGGGTTAACCGGGAGGGAATGAGGAAGAGTGTGTCAGTATTAGCCAGGAAGGAATGAGGAAGGAAGTGACAGTATTTAACAGGAGGGTTAGAGGAAGGGCGTGTCAGTGCTAATCGGGATGAAATGAGGAAGGGCGTGTCAGTATTAACTGGGAGGGAATGAGGTATGGAGTGTCAGTATTAACCAGGAGGGAATGAGGTATGGAACATCAGTAGTAACCGGGAGGAAATGAGGAAGGGAATGTCAGTATTAACCGAGAGGGAATGAGGAAGAGTGTGTCGGTATTAGCTAGGAGGGAATGAGGAAGAGAGAGTCTGTACTAACCGGGAGGGAATGAGGTAAGGTTTGTCCGTATTAACTGGGCGGGAATGAGGAAGTGAGTGTCATGATTAACCGGGTCGGAATGAGGAAGGGAGTGTCTGGATTAACCGAGAGGGAATGAGGAAGGGTGTGTCGGTATTAGCCAGCAGGGAATGAGGAAGGAAGTGTCAGTGTTAACCGGGAGGCAATGAGGAAGGGAGTGTCAGTATTACCGGGAGGGAATGAGGAAGGGAGTGTCTGGATTAGCCAGGAGGGAATGAGATATGGAGCATCAGTAGTAACCGGGAGGGAATGAGGAAGGGAGTGTTAGTATTAACTGAGTTGGAATGAGGAAGGGAGCGTCAGTAGTAACCGGGAGGGAATGAGGAATGGAGATTCAGCATTAACCAGGAGGGAATGAGAAAGGGAGTGTCAGGATTAAAGAGGACGGAATGAGGAAGGGAGTGTCAGTATTAACCGGGACGGAATGAGGAAGGGAATGTCCGTATTAACCGAGAGGGAATGAGGAAGGGAGTGTCAGGATTAACCGGGATGGAATGAGGAAGGGAATGTCAGTATTTACTGAGTGGGAATGAGGAAGGGAGTGTCAGGATTAACCGAGAGGGAATAAGGTAAGGTGTGCTGAAAATGTGTTGCTGGAAAAGCGCAGCAGGTCAGGCAGCATCCAGGGAACAGGTTCCTGAAGAAGGGCTAATGCCCGAAACGTCGATTCTCCTGTTCCCTGGATGCTGCCTGACCTGCTGCGCTTTTCCAGCAACACATTTCCAGCTCTGATCTCCAGCATCTGCAGACCTCACTTTCTCCTCAAAGATTTCAACCTACTGCGAATCCTCTTACAAGGATGCCTTCCTTGAAGAAGCTCTCTTCCTCCCTTTACAAAGATTTCAGTGAGTTCCTCTCTCACTGCACCCCCCAGGTCATCTCCCCATTCCTGAAGAAGGGCTTATGCCCGAAACGTCGATTCTCCTGTTCCCTGGATGCTGCCTTACCTGCTGCACTTTTCCAGCAACACATTTTCAGCTCTGATCTCCAGCAGCTGCAGACCTCACTTTCTCCATAAAGTAAGGTGTTTCAGTATTAACTGGGCGGGAATGAGGAAGGGAGTGTCAGGATTAACCGAGAGGGAATGAGGAAGGGAGTGTCAGTATTTACTGGGAGGGAATGGGGAAGTTAGTGTCAGGATTAATCGGGATGAAATGTGGAAGGGAGTGTCAATATTTAGTGGGAGGGAATGAGGAAGTGAGTGTCCGGAATAACCAGGATGGAATGAGGAAGTGAGCGTCACGATTAACCGAGTGGGAATGACGAAGGGCGTGTCAGGATTAACTGGGAGGGAATGAGGAAGAGCGTATCAGGATTAAACGAGAGGGAATGATGAAGGGAGTGTCATTATTAACTGAGAGGGAATGAGGAAGCGAGTGTCAGGATTAACCGGGAGGGAATGAGGAAGGGAATGTCAGTATTAACCGAGATGGAATGAGGAAAGGAGTGTCAGGATTAAAGGGGACGGAATGAAGAACGAAATGTCAGTATTAACTGAGTGGGAATGAGGAAGGAAATGTCAGTATTAACCGAGAAGGAATGAGGACGTGTGTGTCAGTATTAGCCAGGAGGAAATGAGGAAGGGAGTGTCAGTATTTAACGGGAGGGTTAGAGGAAGGGCATGTGAGTCCTAATCGGGAAGGAATGAGGAAGGGAGTGTCAATATTAACTGGGAGGGAATGAGGAATGGAGTGTCAGTATTACCGGGAGGGATTGAGGAAGGGAGTGTCAGTATTAACCAGGAAGCAATGAGGAAGGGAGTGTCAGTATTAACTGAATGGGAATGAGGAAGGGAGTGTCAGGATTAACCGGGACGGAATGAGGAAGGGAATGTCAGTATTAACCAGGAGGCAATGAGGACGGGAGCGTCAGTATTAACTGAGAGGGATTAACCATGAGGGAATGAGGAAGGGAATGTCAGTATTAACCGTGAGGGAATGAGGAAGGGAGTGTCAGGATTAACCGGGACGGAATGAGGAAGGGAGTGTCAGGATTAACTGAATGGGAATGAGGAAGGGAGTGTCAGTATTAACTGAATGGGAATGAGGAAGGGAGTGTCAGGATTAACCGAGAAGGAATGAGGAAGGGTGTATCAGTATTAGCCAGGAGGGAATGAGGAAGGGAGTGTCAGTATTTAACGGGAGGGTTAGAGGAAGGGCGTGTCAGTACTAATCGGGAGGGAATGAGGAAGGGAGTGTCAGTATTAAATGGTTGGGAATGAGGAAGGGAGTGTCAGTGTTAACCGGGAGAGAACGAGGAAGGGAGTGTCAGTATTAAATCGTTGGGAATGTGGAAGGGAGTGTCAGGATTAAACGAGAGGGAACGAGGAAGGGAATGTCAGGATTAACTGAAAGGGAATGAGGAATGGAGTGTCAGGATTAACCGAGAGGGAATGAGGAAGGGAGTGTCAGTATTTACTGGGAGTGAACAAGGAAGGGAGTGTCAGGATTAACCGGGAGGGAACGAGGAAGGGAATGTCAGTATTAACCGGGAGGGAATGAGGAAGGGGGTGTCAGCATTAACCGGGAGGGAATGAGGAAGGGTGTGTCAGTGTCCTGACACCCCCTTCCCTCATTCCCTCCCGGTTAATCCTGACAGCTCCTTCCTCATTCCCTCTCGGTTAATACTGACACTCCCTTCCTCATTCCCTCCCGGTTAATACTGACACTCCCTTCCTCATTCCCTCTCGGTTAATACTGACTTTCCCTTCCTCATTCCCTCTCGGTTAATACTGACACCCCCTTCCTCATTCCCTCTCGGTTAATACTGACACCCCCTTCCTCATTCCCTCTCGGTTAATACTGACACTCCCTTCCTCATTCCCTCTCGGTTAATACTGACACTCCCTTCCTCATTCCCTCCCAGTTAATACTGACACTCCCTTCCTCATCCTCTTCAGACTGAATAGGTCATTTGTCTAACCTATTTAGTCTGAGGGGGAGATGGTAGGTTATTTGTAATGTCACTGGATCAGTAACCCATTGGCCCAGACTGGTGCTTTGTGCTCAATAGTTCAAATCATTAAACATATTTAGTAAATAGTCTAGCAAGCCTTTCAGTTTGTGTTGTGAAATTGTGGGTGTACTGTACCTTTTAAGGGAGCTGAAAGTTTTGGCCTGCACAGTGTTCGCAACAAGGTAACAATTCAACATTTGGTCACACAACTAGCTAAGACCTGTTTTGCTCTGATACAAAAACAAATTCAAATTCAGCTAATCAGTTTAAATTATGTCCCAAGATACTAAACGTTAATAAAGTTTCAGCTAGATTAAATGGGCACAACATCCTGTCATAAACCTTTCCTAAATTTGGCACAAAATTTGACAATCACAGCAAGGAGATGCTAAAATTTGAAAATGGAAGAAGTTCCCACTATTATGGATGGTGCAAAAGTCGATGGATAAAATTGGTATGTTAATGTTGTATTCTAATTGGACCATTAAAGAGTGTTATGCCTTTTTGTAACAACTTTTTTTTTATTTTTGGTATCAAAACCACAGCAATTCAGAAAAATAAAAGCCCAGGAAATTTTTGAGAAAATTATTGAGAAATATTTTTACCTTGAACGTAACTAAACCACTATAGCAGCGATAGTTCGCAGAGTTGTGAGTCCATTGTCACAAAATCCTGTCAAACTGTTTTAGCAGCAAATATTAATGTCACCCTTGAATAGCAACAATCTTGACTTTCAACCCGAAAGTTCAAATCAAATTCCAGCAGACATTTCAGTTTTAGGGAGGTGGCCGGGATACTTTGTTGGAGTAAGACTTTATGGCGAGATGGAACGGATCCTACAGGATGTCACCAAAAAGGGAATGGGGAGAGGGAAGTTTTCTTGAGTGTCATGGCCAATATTTATCCCTGAGGCAACACCACTTAAAACAGATGGTCCTGCAGTTATCTCATTGCTGCTGGTCAGATTACACCATGCCCAATATACGGCAGTATTAAATGGCTGCATTGGTTGTAAAATGCTTTACAATGTTATGAAAGGCACGGTATAAATGTAAGTGTTTTGTATTTACTTGGAGCTAAATGAAGTGATGCGCACCTACATTAAGGCACCATGCAGCCTCTTAACACTTGAAAAGGAGGTGCATGATGAAGTGCGCATTTATAACAAGAAAGGTATAGGGTGCCATCTTGGAAAATGGATTTCTTAAATCCATTCATAGGATGTGGCATTTGCTGGCAGCCCAGCATTTTTTTTCTAAAAACCCCCAGTACTACAACCTAACAGCAGTAGTGCTTATTTATTCCTCAGCACCCATATTGTGTGTGTGTGCAGGTGTAGGACACAGTGAAGGACAAAAAGTGTGTAAATCTTTATTTATGTTCCACCACCAGGAAGAAAGGAAACACTCGAATGGCCAGTGACAGGCAATACCCTTCTCAACAAGGGCAATGCTGGGTAGTCCAACATTTATTGGCCATTCCTAATTACCCAGAGGGCAATTAAGAGGCAATCACATCACTGTGAATCTGGAGTCACTTGCAGGCCAGACCAGGTAAGGATGGCAGATTTCCTCCCCACAAGGACAGATGGGTTTTCCAAATTTCAGATTTTTATTCCCCTCACATTCTATCATCTGTCATGGTGAGATTCAAACCCAGGTCTCTAGAATGTAACATGGGTCTCTGGATTAATAGCCTAGTGATGAATAGCTGAAGGATATTCCCTCCTTGCATACCAAACGACAACAAACAACATGGAGAGTAGCGAAATATTGACATGAATGAGAGTGCAACGCTGATTTGATGTGAGTGCAGCCTATTTCCAACTCTGCTTTCCAGCCAATGCCCCATCTTAAACCTAACCTGAACTTAACATTCAGTGAAGTCTCCACTTACTACTATCCTTTCAGTAAACCACATATAGGTCACATATAACCTAAATATAGTTCAGTTGCTGATTTTGTTTTGAGTTACTGGTGCAATTGTATGTATTTTGGAGTTTATTTATATACTTGGTTTTAAAGACTCTGCAGGAAGTGGTCTGGTAGTCTTGGTAGTAAATATTCTGTTGACCTGATTTTTAATCAAGAGCAGGCTGGCAATGCTTCTTTTAGGAAGTAAACGTAACTGGATAGAAGAAGAGAGGGCATACTGAGCAAGACCCAACTGCTAGAAAGGCAAAGACATTGAGGGTGAGGAAGAAAAGGTAGGGAGATGACAAAGTAAAAGGCAGCTTTCTTACCGGGCTCTCAATGATTAATTTTATCATAATCAATATGTTAATCTCAACTACACCTCCTCATCACGCCTCAAACATACCTTTTTGTTTCATCTACCAATGACTATTGATTCACCATCTTTTAGACAATAGAAACTGTAAATTACCAGGAGATGAAAATTCAAATCCAGTGGTATTCATTCACACATTACATATTCTACACAAAATGGAACTAATCACAACCTAATCTAGTCCCACCTGCCAGCACCCGGCCCATATCCCTCCAAATGCTTCCTATTCATATACCCATCCAAATGCCTTTTAAATGTTGCAATTGTACCAGCCTCCACCACTTCCTCTGGCAGCCCATTCCACACACACGCTGCGTGAAAAAATTGCCCCTTAGGTCTCTTTTATATCTTTTCCCTCTCACCCTAAACCTATGCCCTCCTGTTCTGGACTCCCCCACCCCAGGGAAAAGACTTTGTCTATTTACCCTATCCATGCCCCTCATGATTCTATAAACCTCTATAAGGTCACTCCTCAGCTTCTGACACTCCAGGGAAAACAGCCCCAGCCTGTTCAGCCTCTCCCTGTAGCTCAAACCCTCTAACCTTTGTAAATCTTTTCTGAACCCTTTCAAGTTTCAAAACATCTGTGGAAGTAAATGAGAACACTGAGTTGCCTCTACTTTCAAATCCTCAGGGCCACAATGGGATCCTCATTCCTCAGCGTGGACTGCCGAAGTTCAAATTCCCTTATTGGCTATTTTTCCTGAAACACTCTCTCCTTGCTCTTTCCCACATCCCTCTCTATTTCCTCTCTCTCTCTCTCTCTCGTTCCTCTCTCTTGTTGCTTTTCTTTCTCTTTTTGTTTTGAAATTCTCACTTCTGCTGATCCGGTTGTAATCCCTCCAGTGATAATCTACTGGATGTTTCAGCATTCCCAACTTCCACCCCGAAACCATTGGCCACCATTCGGACAACTTCAGGCTTCCCAGTGTTTGGGTGAAATTCCAGTCTGAAGTACCAAGCTAAATCTTTTATTTGTTCAAGCGACAGAACTTTTAAATCCTCAAAAGCAACGTCCCATAACTCCATTAGGAATATGCTGGCATTGAATGTAGACATTTTTATACTGCGGCTGTATAATCTCAAGAAAGCCAAGATACCCATTTATTACGGCTTTAAATGGGATATCCCAAATTTGTAAGCGCGTGGGTTAGAGGAGTAAACTGACTTCTCTCCTCTACTCACTTATACTCTCAGTTGATTGCAATAGATTCAGGATTCCTTTCCTTATGGATCCTTTTCTCCCAGATGAAGTTTTCGTTGCCCAACTATAGAAAATATATTATTAAACCAGAAAAAGTTCTGAAAAGATTTACTCGGATGCTACCTGGATCGGAGGGTTTGAGTTATAAGGGGAGATTAGGACTTCTTTCCCTGGAGTGTAAGAGACTGAGGGGTGACCTTATAGAGGTCTATAAAATCATGGGAGGCAGAGGTAAGGTAGATGGCTTGTGGCTTTTCCCCATGGCAGGGGAGTCTGAAACTAGAGGATGTAGGTTTAAGGTGAGAGGGGAAAGAGACAAAAAAGTCCAGAGAGGCATTTTTTTTCACGCAGAAGGTGGTGAGTGTCTGGACCAGGCTGCCAGAGGTAGTGGTGAAAGTGAGTACAGTTTCATCATGTAAGAAACATTTAGACAGGTACATGGATGGGATATCTATGTAGGGATATGGAGTAAACGCAGGAAAATGGGACTAGCTTAAATTGTGAAAACAGGGCGGCATGGACAAGTTGGGCTGAAGGGCCTGTTTCCATGCTGTAAACCTTGATGACACTATGAAGTGCATTCTTGGTACACAGCTTTTACAGGCCACATACTGGTTAAGCATGCTCCTAAGTATGTAAGTTAGCTCGCTGAGCTGGAAGGTTGATTTTCAGATGTTTCGTCACCATGACTAGATAACATCATCAGTGAGAGTCTCTGGTGAAGTGCTGGTGGTATGTCCCACCTCTCTATTTATAGGTCTTGGTTTCTTAAGGTGGGTGATGTAATTTCCAGTTTTTTTTAAGGGAAGGTAGATGGGATCTAAGTCGATGTGTTTATTGATGGAGTTCTGGTTAGAGTGCCATGCCTCTAAGAATTCTCTTGCGTGTCTTTGTTTTGCCTGTCCTAAGATGTGTGTGTTGTCCCAGTCAAAGCATGCTCCCTATCCTTATATGTTAATGATTAGTTTACACCATTTTTAAGACTTGTTTCTGTTATTGCAAGTATACCATATTCCCAAATGGCTATTTGTGCTTGTAGGTCACCAACATCATTCAACACACTTTGTGCATTTACGTACATACATTGTAATCCTGGATTTGTATCCCTCATGGTCTTTCCTGGTCCACTCCTAACTAATATGGAGCTACCCCCTCCTGTAAAACAATTCAATACGATAGTTCAACAATATTACTTCATATACCACTTTCCTCTCGCCTATTTCCATATGTTTGCACATATCCCCCGACAATTTAATTTCAAACCTCACCAAGAACGTTACTGAACCTCCCTGTGACATTGACAGCAACTTCTGAAATTGAGAAAGCGTTTTACTCCCCAGCATTGATGCTGCTGCTAATGACAAGTGCAGCAAATATTTGTCAGGCCAGAGTTTAATGAACAACTGAGCTATCAAAACTCACCATCATTTATGCTGGTACCAGACAACAACTTCAGATGAGCACAAATGTGAAAATATATGATATGTTGTGCAAGCTGTGCCTTCTACCATAAACAGTTTGAAAATGGCATCTTACTGTCTAACTCCCCAGTCAACTGCGTTGAACTGTTCTAATGCTTTGCAATGTAGATAAGAACTAAACTCACTGGAGAACATTAGGACTTGTCCATTTCACGTTACCCTTTCGAACTGTAGTAGCTACTAATTACTGTCAAGCAGTTTCTGAGAATTAACTTAAGCAAATGTGGAGTCTAATTTCTTCCAATTTAATTGTTGGACATGTTACAAAAAAAAAACAAACAGGCTTTAACTTTTTCTTTCCATTGCTTTTATTTTTTTCTATCAATTTAATTTTTTCGCCCTCTATTTTACTGACCATACCCAATCTGACATTAAACACTATAGTCTGATTGACATTCTGCTCATGAGCAAATCTTTAACCTGACTACTTAAGGAAATAGTTGCTTTCTTCTCAGGCACAGGTCCCAGATGCTTAGTAGAGGTCACCGCACTATTTCTATCTCCTAGCAAGAACAATTGTAAGTGCAGTAAGCCATGGAAACTTCACAGATAATAACAAATAAACAATGTTTTTCCCACTAGCTACAGTAAATTCTGGTCCAATATTTTCTTCAGTTCCTGAAGCAGTTGTGATTTGAGTTTACTTTTTTTGTCAACTCTTTGACCGGCCACCAGGTGGTGCACTTCACCAGGAATAATATTCGTTGATACTCTGTTCTCTTGCATTTGAAAATTCCTGTGTTCCCGATCTTTGCCTTAGGAATCCTTCAGTTGAGTAAAGATGTTGCTCACTACGGTGCACAGAAATGCGGAGAATAGTGTGGTATTTAGGAGGCTGAGAGCATTTATTTATAAAATCAGCTTATGATAGTAATGAGGACCTCATCCAAATTTGGGAGGAGTGTAGTTGAGATCTGCTCTTGCAGCACTGGGAGTGGTGGGGGTGGCTCAGTGTTTAGCGCTGCTGCCACGGACCTGGGTTCCATTCCAGCTTCAGGCAACTGTCTGTGTGGAGTTTGCACATTCTCCCCGTGTCTGCGTGGGTTTCCTACGGGTGCTCCAGTTTCTTCCCACGGTCCAAAGATGTGTAGGTTGGCTGGATTGGCCATGCTAAATTACCCATAATGTCCAGGGATGTGTAGGTTAGATGCATTTGTCAGGGGTAAGTGTAGAGTAATAGGGGTCTGGGTGGGATACTCTTCGGAGGGTCGGTGTGGACTTGCTGGGCTGAAGGGCCTATTTCCACACTCTAGGGATTCTATAAATCTGGAGTGTTGGGGAGAAAGAGGATGGGCAGCCTGGAATGGGAAGTTGTTAGGATGGTTTCCTGTAGATCCCATACAACTCCACAATTTTACAGAGATATTAGGGCATTAAGCTCAACTATCTGTGTCAGCACTGTGCTGGAGCACCTAAGTTGAACTCTCCCTGTTGAATTATTTGAATAAGTGGACATGGGTAACAGTGATGCCAAAGGGGAATTGGGTTATGACCTTGATATTGGTGTTTCTCACCAGAATTAAATTAGAAGTATTGTGTGAGCCTGTTGGATACTGATGAAGGTTCAGACTTGCTGTTAGAATTCTTGGATTAAATCTACAAAAAAGGGATGATTGGGTTAAATGTCAATGGGGGGAAAGTGAGGACTGCAGATGTTGGAGACCAGAGTTGAAAAGTGTGGTGCTGGAAAAGCGCAGCAGGCCAGGCAGCATTCGAGGATCAGGAGAATCGACGTTTCGGGCATAAGCCCTCCTTCAGGAATGAGGCTGGTGTGCCAAGCGGGCTGAGATAAAAAGGTAGGGGGGGTGGAATTTGGGGGAGGGATGCTGGGAATACGATAGGTGGATAGGGGGAGGGTGATAGGCCGAAGAGAGGGTAGGGACGGAGAGGTCGGGAAGAAGATTGCAGGTCAAGAGGGCGGTGCTTAATCCGGGGTTGGGCCTGAGATAAGGTGGGGGGAGGGGAAATGAGGAAGCTGGAGAAATCTACGTTCATCCCGTGTGGTTGGAGGGTTCCTGGGCAGAAGATGAGGCGCTCTTCCTCCAAGTGTTGTGTGGCCAGGGTCTGGCGATGGAGGAGGCCAAGGACCTGCATGTCCTTGGTGGAGTGGGAGGGGAGTTAAAGTGTTCAGCCACAGGGCAGTTGGGTTGGTTGGTGCGCGTGTCCCAGAGGTGTTCCCTGAAACGTTCCACAACGGTCTGTCTCCCCAATGTAGAGGAGACCACATCAGGTGCAGCGGATATAGTAAATGATGTCTGTGGAGGTGCAGGTGAATTTGCGACGGATATGGAAGGATCCCTTGGGGCATTGGAGGGAGGTGAGGGAGGAGGTGTGGGCGCAAGTTTTGCACTTCTTGCAGTTGCAGGGGAAGGTGCCGGGAGTGGAGGTTGGGTTGGTGGGGGGTGTGGACCTGATGAGGGAGTCAGGAAGAGAGTGGTCTCTCCTGAATGCTGATAGGGGTGGAGAGGGAAATATATCCCTGGTGGTGGGGTCTGTTTAGAGGTGGCAGAAATGACGGAGGATGATACGATGTATATGGAGGTTGGTGGGGTGGAAGGTGAGGACCAGTGGGGTTCTGTCCTGGTGACGATTGGAGGGGCGGGGTTCAAGGGCAGAGGTGCGGGAAGTGGAGGAGATGCAGTGGAGAGCATCGCGACAACGTCGGAGGGGAAATTGCGGTCTTTGAAGAAGGAGGCCATCTGGGTTGTACGGTATTGGAATTGGTCCTCCTGGGAGCAGATGCAGCGGAAGCGAAGGAATTGGGAATATGGGATGGCATTTTTACAGGGGACAGGGTGGGAGGAGGTGTAATCCAGGTAGCTGTGGGAGTCAGTCGGTTTGTAGTAAATGTCTGTGTTGAGTCGGTCGCCCGAGATAGAAATGCTGAGGTCTAGGAAGGGGAGGGAGGAGTCTGAGACGGTCCAGGTAAATTTGAGGTCAGGGTGGAAGGTGTTAGTAAAGTGGATGAACAGTTTAACCTCCTCGTGGGAGCACGAGGTAGCACCAATACAATCATCGATGTAGCGGAGGAAAAGGTGGGGAGTGGTGCCAGTGTAGCTGCGGAAGATGGACTGTTCCACATATCCTACGAAGAGGCAGGCATAGCTGGGGCCCATGCGTGTGCCCATGGCTACTCCTTTGGTTTGGAGGAAGTGGGAGGATTGGAAAGAGAAATTGTTCAGATTGAGGACCAGTTCAGTCAGTCGAAGGAGGGTGTCAGTGGAAGGGTACTGGTTGGGTCGGCGGGAAAGGAAGAAGCGGAGGGCTTTGAGGCCTTCGTGATGGGAGATGGAGGTGTACAGGGACTGGATGTCCATGGTGAAGATAAGGCGTTGGGGGCCGGAGAAGTGAAAATCATGGAGGAGGTGGAGGGCGTGGGTAGTATCCCAAATGTAGGTGGGGAGTTCTTGGACTAAGGGGGACAGGACAGTGTCGAGGTATGCAGAGATGAGTTTGGTGGGGCAGGAACAGGCTGAGACAATGAGTCGGCCGGGGCAGTCAGGTTTGTGGATTTTGGGCAGGAGGTAGAAACGGGCGGTGCGGGGTTGTGGGACTATGAGGTTGGAGGCGGTGGATGGGAGATCCCCTGAGGTGATGAGGTTATGGATGGTCTGGGAGATGATGGTTTGGTGGTGGGGGGTGGGGTCATGGTCAAGGGGGCAGTAGGAGGAGGTGTCTGCAAGTTGGCGTCTAACTTCAGTGGTGTAAAGATCGGTGCGCAAAACTACCACTGCACCTCTCTTGTCTGCTGGTTTGATGGTGAGGTTGGGGTTGGAGCGGAGGGAGTGGAGGGCTGCGCGTTGTGAGGGTGAGAGGTTGGAGTGGGTGAGAGGGGTGGACAGGTTGAGGCGGTTAATGTCGCGGTGGCAATTGGTTATGAAGAGATTGAGGGCGGGTAAGAGGCCAGCACGGGGTGTCCAGGTGGATGGGGTGTGTTGGAGGCAGGAGAAGGGGTCGTCAGAGGGTGGGCGAGAATCCTGGTTGAAGAAGGAGGCGCGGAGGCGAAGGCAGCAGAAGAATTGTTCGATGTCTCGCCGCGTGTTGAACTCGTTAATCCGGGAGCGTAGGGGAATGAAGGTGAGGCCTCTGCTGAGGACTGATCTTTCATCCTCAGAGAGGGGGAGATCTGGAGGGATGGTGAAAATACGGTAGGGCTGGGAGCTAGGACCTGGTGTGGGGCTGGAGCTGGTCGTGGGGGCGGAGATGGTCGTGGGGGCGGAGATGGTCGTGGGGGCGGAGTTGGTCGTGGGGGCGGCGTAGCGTGCGGCGTGGTCCTTGAGCAGGTGAGTGATGTCACTGGGAGCGGAGGTTGCTGCGGCGACGGCAGCTCCGGGGGCGGAAGTGGCGCGCCGGGCAGAAATGGCGCTGGTCTCGATGGCCATGGATCCCGCGGCGGCCGCGTATCTGTTGGTGACGGTCTTCCTGGCGATCGTGGAGGCGGTTGTCTGGGCGGCGATCGCGGAGGCTGCATGGTCGGTGATGGCTGTTGTCCGTGTGGCGGTGGGGGCGGAAATGACGTCACCGTTTGCCGCGGCGGTGGTGGCTGCAGCGGCCGCGTGGGCAATGGCGCCCGAGCAGTTCCGGAGGTCACGAAAAGGTTCAAAAACGATCAAGAAATCCGGAGTGTGGGGCTGAGTACATGAAAGTTTTTTATACTTACTTTCTTTGATGTTCGATATGGCTAGGAAAAAACATTTGTTCAGTGTATGAATTCTTCTGAGGATGAAGAACAGCAAAGATCCTTTACAGGTCTGGGAGAGTGTTGTCCTGAGCTGGGGCAGGGCTGACTGCAGGGGAGTGTCGGTAGCGGCGCATGGCTGCGAGCGTGGAGCGGAGGATCCGGAGGGAGGTCTGTTGCTGGAGGCTTCGGATTTGTTGCAAGTACTGGTTGTCCTGGTTGGGTCCAAATTGTGTTGGTCTGAATGTGTCCTGGTTGGGTCCAAATTAAATGTCAATGAGTCAAAGTTTGATAGAATTTGGAAAATGGATGGCCATTATATGGAGGAATATATCATTGTAGTGACCAGTCTCTCGCCATCTTGGCCACTCTATGTGGACCTCTGAACTGGACCTTTAAAGTTCACCTGATATTGGTAAGAGCATTAACACAGTCTCTTGGCTGAAAGCTTCAACATGTTTGTCTGCTGGATTTTCCATCACTGTTTGGGAGTTTTTTCAAGATTTCTCAGAGCAGTTCACAGGCTTGGGAGAGTTACTCTTGGATTTCTGCTCTATAGTGTAACATGGAGACTTCCTCCTTCAGCTCTAGGTTGCAGAGGCCCTTGGTGCCCATTGACATTGGTGTTGTGAAGAATGGGACTGGCCTCACTACTGCAGAACGCTCCAAGCAGTTGGACTGTTCCGTATCACCTGTCCTTCATGGAGAAGTTGGCAAAGGAAAACACCTTTGATCACAGGCCCATCAGGAAGTGGTCAGCACGTAGTGTCCTCGAGACCCTGTGGGAAAAGGAGAGGATGGATCCCTGAGCAGTCTGTCAAAGTCAGTTGGCAGAACACCTCATCACCAGGACATCGCTAGGCTGGTGGTGAGAAGGGCATTGCCTGTGAGATCCTTCATGTACACCCAGTCGGTCTGCACCAGTGCACGCTGCCCTCGAAGCGGGTGGGGGGTAGAGGCATGGGGGTAGTGGTTAAGACTGTCACACATCCCCTTCTGGAATGGGCCTGTGCAAAGGAAGTTTGCAGAGAGATGCAGTGGTGTTTGGCAGCGTTCATCCCAAGCAGCTCTGGGGAAGGATATACAATCTCTCCACATCTACTCTGTCAAGGATATACTAGTTTGCCCATCCCTAGTTGCCCTCGAGAAGGTGGTGGTGGGCTGCTTTCTTGAGTTGTTACAGTCCATGCTGTGGATTGACCCACAGTGCCCTTAGGGAGGGAATTCCAGGATTTTGACCCAGCGACAGTGAAGGAATAGCGATATATTTCCAACTCAGGGTGGTGAGTGGCTTGGAGGGTAACTTGAAGGTATTCCATGTATCTGCTGCTCTTGCCCTTCTAAATGGCAGTAGTTGTGGGTTTGGAAGGTGCTGTCTGGGGATCTTTGGTGAATGTCTGCAGTGCATCTTGTAGGTAGTACACACTGCTGCTACTGAGCGTGGGTGGTGGAGGGAGTGGCTGCCTGTGGATGTGGTGCCTATCAAGCAGGGGCTGCTTTGTCCTGGATGGTGTCAGGTTTGCCTGCTTTTCCCCCTTAACGCTTGATTCCCTGACTGATCAAAAACGTAACTCAGCCCTGAATGTACTAAACAACCCAACCTCAATATCCCTCTGCAGTAAAGAATTCCATAGATTCAATACCCGTCCTTGGAAGAAATTCCTCCTCATCTGTGCCTTAAGTGTGTAACCCTTTATTCTGAGATGATTCCTTCCGGTCCTAGATTCTCCCAGAAGGCAAACAATCTCTCCACATCTACTCTGTCAAGTGCCATATGAAAAGGTTGCCGCTCGTACATCTAAATTCAAATGAGTACAGGCCCAATCTACTCAACCTGCCCTCATAAGGCCGTACCTCCATCTCCAGTTTCAGTTCAGTGGACCTTCTCCAAACTACCTCCAGTATCAGTATATCCTTCCCCAGATAAAGAACCCCAAACTGTTTATTATATTTCCAGCTCTGGGCAGGCTAGTAATTTATATAGTGTAAGTAAAATGTACCTACTTTTATACTGGGTTCTCTTTGAAATAAAGACCCACATCCTACGTACCTTCCTGATTACCTTCTGAACTTGGCTGCTAGATATGTTTTTGCAATTTATGCAAGAGGACTCCCAAATTCCTCTGTGTTGTAGCTTTCTTCAGTCCTTCTCCACTTAGATAACTCTCACCTCCTACGTTCTTCCTGCCAAAGTACATAGTCTCACATGTTCCTGTATTACATTCCATTTGACCAGTCTTCATCTACTCACTCAACACGTCTGTATTCCCCCCCCGCAGTCTCTTTGTGTCATCCTCAGAACCTGCCTTCCCACGTGTTCTTGTGTTTTCTGTAAACTTGTTGATAACATTGTACATTCACTTTCTTCATCCATTAATACATACAGCAGATTTCCAGAAAGTCTTTAACAAGATGTTGCACTGGAGGCTGCTAAATAAGAGCCCGTGGTGTTAGGGGAAAGGGACTGACATGGATAAAGGATTGGCTGACTGGCAGAAGGCAGAGCACGGATAAAGGGGTCTTTTTCAGGATAACAGCTGGTGACTAGTGGATTCCGCAGTGTCAGTGTTGACAAAGTAACTGGGGGCTATGTTGCTAAGTTTGTAGATGACACAAAGATACCCTGGAGTGACTTAAGGAAGTGGGGAGGCTGCAGAAGGATTTGGGCAGGATAGGAGAGTGGGCAAAGAAGTGGCAGATAGAATGCAATGTGGGAAAATGTGAGGTTATACACTTTGGCAGGAAGTATAGAGGCGTAGGCTATTTTCTAAACAGGGAGAGGCTTCAGAAAGCTGAAAGCACAAAGGGGCTTAGGAATCCTTGTTCAGGTTTCTGTTAAGGTTAACATGTAGGTTCAGTTGGCAGTTAGGAAGGCAAATGCAATGTTGAGAGGTCCAGCGTACAAGAGCGGAGATGTACTGTTGAGTTGGATGGCTGTATAAATCTCTGGTCAGAATGGATTTGGAATACTGTGAGCAGTTTCGCACCCTGTATCTAAGTAAGGGCGTGCTCGCATTGGAGGGGGTCCAGAGGAAGTTTACAAGAATGATCTTGGGAATGAAGGGATTGTTGTATGAGGAATGGTTGAGGATTCTGGGTTTGTACTTGATGGGGTTTAGAAGGATGAGGGGGAATCTGATTGAAACTTACAGAATACTGAGAGGTCTCGGAGGAGTACAAGTACATAGTTCTTTGAAAGCGGCTGCACAGGTAGACAGGGTGGTGAAGAAAGCATTTAGCATGCTGGCCTTCATTGGTTGAGACATTGAGTATAGGAGTTGGGACGTTCTGTACAAGTCTTGGTGAGGCCGCACTTGGAGTATTGAGCACAGTTTTGACCACCCTGTTGTAGGAAAGACGTAGTTAAACTGGACAGAGTGCATAGAAGATTTACGAGGATGTTGCCAGGACTAGTAGGCCTGAGTTATAGGGAGAGGTCAGCCTTTCGGGCTTTATTCCTTGAAATGTAGGAAAATGAGGGGTGACCTTAATGAGGTGGACAAAATCATGAGGGACATAGATAGGATGAACACATATAATTTCTTTTTCCCAGGGATGGGGAATTGAAAATTAGAGAGCTTAGGTTTAAGGTGAGAGGGTAAAGATTTAAGAAGAACCTGAGGGCAACTTCTTCGCCCAGAGTGGTGCGTATGTGAAATGGGCTGCCAGATAGTGGTTGAGGCAGGTACAATAGCAACATTTAAAACACATTTGGATAGGTATATGGATGAGAAGGGCTTAGAGGGATATGGACCAAACATGGGTAATTGGAACTAGCTGAGTCGGCACCATGGTCAGCATGAACCAGTTTGGGCTGAAGGGCCTGTTTCCATGCTCTATGACTCTATGACTAGTAGAAGAGATAAGGACCCAAAGGCATAGCCTCAGCCTCAGAGTGAAGGGACAATCCTTTAGAACAGTGATAGGGAGGAATTTCTTTGGCAAGAAGGTGATAAATCTGTGGAACTCATTGCCACGGTTGGCTGTGGAGGCCATTATTGAGAGATAGATATGTTCTTGATTGGTAAAGGGATCAAGAGTTAAGGAGAGAAGGCAGGAGACTGCTGTTGAGAAGCATATTGGCCACAATCTAATGGCAGAGCATACTTGATGGGCCAATTGGCCTCATTCTGCTCCCATGTCTTACGGTCTAAATAATTATGCCCCCAGCACTGATCGTGATGGCAATCCACAAGTTATAGGTTACCATCCTGAAAATGCCTCCCTTATCACAACTTGCTATTAGTTAGCCAATCCTCCATCCATGCTGACATCCTACCTCCAACATCATGTGGAGTTATTTTACTGAGTAGCCTAGCATATGGCGCCTGATCAACACTTTCTGAAAATCCAAATATCTATATCCACTGCTTTCCCTTTATCTATTTTGCTTTGGTATCTCGTCAGAGAACTTTAATAAATTTGGAAGGATGGTTTCTCCTTCATGAAGCCATGTAGCCCCTGCTTGATTGTATTACATGTCACCGTGTATGATATAAGATGTAACAATATCCCTCTTTCCTTTGGACAGGAATCTACTCACACTTTTCTGAATGTTTCCCTAATCAGGCAACGGATTCACAGACACAGGTTATCACCAGTTCTACAAGGTTTCTTCCCTATCCAATGCTTTCTTGACTCATAGGTCACATTTTGGGTGAGAATGATATCCTTCTTTGTTGAGCTTCCACTTTTCAGCCATGTCTCAGTAATAGCAAGTACGCCATCTTCCCATTCATGCCTGTAGCTCACATCAGTTCACCACACAGTGAGCATCTAATACCAAGTCTCTAATACTGAGCATATAAGACCATGAGACCATAAGACATAGGAGTGGAAGTAAGGCCATTCGGCCCATCGAGTCCACTCCGCCATTCAGTCATGGCTGATGCGCATTTCAGCTCCACTTACCAGCGTTCTCCCCGTAGCCCTTAATTCCTCTAGACAACAAGAATCTATCAATCTCGGCCTTGAAGACATTTAGCGTCCCGGCTTCCACTGCACTCCGTGGCAATGAATTCCACAGGCCCACCACTCTCTGGCTGAAGAAATGTCTCCGCATTTCTGTTCTGAAATGACCCCCTCTAATTCTAAGGCTGTGTCCACGGGTCCTAGTCTCCTCGTTTAACGGAAACAATTTCCTAGCATCCACCTTTTCCAAGCCATGTATTATTTTGTACGTCTCTATTAAGTCTCCCCTTAATCTTCTAAACTCCAACGAATACAATCCCAGTATCCTCAGCCGTTCCTCATATGTTAGACCTGTCATTCCAGGGATCATCCGTGTGAATCTCCGCTGGACACGTTCCAGTGCCAGTATGTCCTTCCTGAGGTGTGGGGACCAAAACTGGACACAGTACTCCAAATGGGGCCTAACCAGAGCTTTATAAAGTCTTAGTAGTACATCTCTGCTTTTATATTCCAATCCTCTTGAGATAAGAGACAACATTGCATTCGCTTTCTTAATCACGGACTCAACCTGCATGTTTACCTTTAGAGAATCCTCGACTAGCACTCCCAGATCCCTTTGTGCTTTGGCTTTATTAATTTTCTCACCATTTAGAAAGTAGTCTATGCTTTTATTCTTTTTGCCAAAGTGCAAGACCTCGCACTTGCTCACGTTAAATTCCATCAGCCATTTCCTGGACCACTCTCCCAACCTGTCTAGATCCTTCTGTAGCCTCCCCACTTCCTCAGTACTACCTGCCTGTCCACCTAACTTTGTATCATCGGCAAACTTCGCTAGAATGCCCCCGGTTCCCTCATCCAAATCATTAATATATAATGCGAACAGCTGTGGCCCCAGCACCGAACCCTGCGGGACACCGCTCGTCACCGGCTGCCATTCTGAAAAAGAACCTTTTATCCCAACTCTCTGCCTTCTGTTAGACAGCCAATCCTCAATCCATCCCAGCAGCTCACCTCGAACACCATGGGCCCTCACCTTGCTCAGCAGCCTCCTGTGTGGCACCTTATCAAAGGCCTTTTGAAAGTCTAGATAGACCACATCCACTGGGTTTCCCTGGTCTAACCTACTTGTTACCTCTTCAAAAAATTCCAACAGGCATGACCTCCCTTTACTAAATCCATGTTGACTTGTTCTAATCAGACTCTGCTCTTCCAAGAATTTAGAAATCTCATCCTTAATGATGGTTGTTGGTAAAATTCTAGAATCCAAGGTTAAGCTGATTGGCCTATAATTTTCCATCTTTTGCCTTGATCCTTTCTTGAACAAGGGGGTTACAACAGCCATCTTCCAATCATCCGGGACCTTTCCTGACTCCAGTGACTCTTGAAAGATCTCAACCAATGCCTCTGCTATTTCCTCAGCCACCTCTCTCAGAACTCTAGGGTGTATCCCATCGGGGCCAGGAGATTTATCAATTTTAAGACTTTTTAACTTTTCTAGCACTATCTCTTTTGTAATGGCAACCATACTCAACTCAGCCCCGTGACACCCTTTAACTTTTGGGATATTGCTCATGTCTTCCACTGTGAAAACTGACGCAAAGTACTTGTTAAGTTCTCCTGCTATTTCCTTATCTCCCATCACTAGGCTTCCTGCATCAGTTTGAAGTGGCCCAATGTCTACTTTTGCCTGTCGTTTGTTTCTTATGTACTGAAAGAAACTTTTACTATTATTTCTAATATTACTGGCTAGCCTACCTTCATATTTGATCCTCTCATTTCTTATTACACTCTTTGTTATCCTCTGTTTGCTTTTGTATCCTTCCCAATCTTCTGATTTCCCACTGTTCTTAGCCACTTTATAGGATCTCTCTTTTTCTTTAATACATTTCCTGACTTCCTTTGTCAGCCAAGGTTGTCTAATCCCTCCCCGGTTAATCTTTCTTTTCTTGGGAATGAACCACTGTACAGTGTCCTCAATTATACCTACAAACTCCTGCCATTTTTGCTCTACTGTCTTCCCGGTTAGCCTCTGCTTCCAGTCTATTTTAGTCCGTTCCTCTCTCATGCCTCATAATTACCTTTATTCAACTGTAACACCATTACATCCGATTTTGCCTTCTCCCTTTCAAACTCCAGACTGAACTCTACCATATTATGGTCGCTACTTCCTAAGGGTTCCCTTACTTTAAGATCTTTTATAGAGTCTGGTTCATTGCAAAGCACTAGGTCCAGAATAGCCTGCTCTCTTGTGGGCTCCATGACAAGCTGTTCCAAAAAGCCATCCTGTAAGCATTCCATGAATTCCCTTTCTTTAGATCCACTAGCAACATTATTTACCCAGTCCACCTGCATATTGAAGTCTCCCATGATCAATGTAACCTTGCCTTTCTGACATGCCTTCTCTATTTCCCGGTACATGCTGCGTCCCTGGTCCTGACCACTGTTAGGAGGTCTATACACAACTCCAATTATGTTTTTTTTTGCCTTTGTGGTTCCTCAATTCCACCCACACAGACTCCACATCATCCGACGCTATGTCATTCAATACCATAGATTTAATTTTGTTCTTAACTAACAAGGCAACCCCACCCCCTCTGCCCACCTCTCTGTCTTTTCGATAAGTTGAAAAACCATGGAGGTTTAACTGCCAGTCCTGACCACCCTGTATATCTTTGAGTGTGACACATACCCTGTGGAGTCCTGCACTATCTATCTCTCCTAATCCTGTGGGTGGTCACCTACATCCCACTGCCTTGGGAGAGGCGATGCTTCCTCCCGGAACAGATGATCCAGGAAACTCTCATCCTGCCCGATGCTCCACAGTGAGTCCAACTGCCCAGAACTTCAAAGTCAAGAACTTCAACTGAAGCAGCTGGAGACACTTCGTCTACATGTAATCAACCAAAGTATCTTGATGGCTCAAGGATGGAGAATAATGGGTCACAGTTGCTCTACACTGCTTTTGGGACAAACCTCTCTGTTCCCAGCTAGTACTTTCTTTAAATGATGAATTTTAATGAATATGCCTAGACCCGCTCCTCATTGATACATTAAACTGTGCAGTAGAACAGAAGTTAAAGTCTTGCTGAAAAAGAACTTGTTTTGTTGAAACTTTTCATCCTGCACTCATTGGAACAATTAAAATGAATGTAAAGGGTTAGACAACATTTTTGTTGTTTGAGACGAGATTGCTGATTGGTCGAAGCATTGCTTCGGCTGTGACCGAACTTAAATTGCCACGTTTTGTTTTAATTTAAATGAGGCTAGTTGATTTTGATTGGTCAAGGTATCGCCCTGAGAACTGAACCAGACAATGGCTTTCATCCAGTTAATTGAGTTGAAACATGTACAGTATATACCCATGTCCTTTCTGTCGACAATGTGTGTTAATATGTTTGTATGTATTGATATACGTATGATTCACAGGCAGAGCTTGGCAGACTATCCTGATTGGCCATCAGTGTGATTCTCCACACACTCAGAGTTATTCAGAAAATGTTGCCCAATTGCAGAATCACACCTAATGTTTGAGTTTTGGCAAGCTTGGGCCAGTTGGACACTCGTTTATGAACTTACCTCTCTTGCATTGCACACTCTCAATCTCATTTGTTTACCCGCTCACTGCTCTCATACTCTCCTTCTCAGTCTAATATGTTTGTCTACTCATGACTTCTGTACCACTGTTGTTCTGTTCTCTCTCTTTCTCTCACTCGCAATTCACTCAATTATCCAATCACCACTCTTGCATTTGTTCATTTTTCAGTCTCACTTGTTTATCCAATCTTAGAGCTTTATCCAAACGGCCAGATAAGTGACAGTCAAATTTGCCTCATGGGTGGATTTGTTCTTAAAATGAAAAGGTCTTTGCTGATGGGACTTTACAAGAATAAGTCAAGACAAGCTGCTAGTAGTTTTGTAGAATGACTGGCTGATACAGATGTTAGGGTGAACTTTCACACAGCTGGAAAAGTAGTCTTGAAAATCTTTTTATGTTTTTCAGCAGACTTATGGAAGTATGGGTCATCAACATTAAAGCCGCATTTCTGTAGTGTAGTACTTTTCAGAGAGCAGTGTATCTGAAACCAGTCAGAGGCAGTCAGTGCAGAAGCAGATAGCAAACCAGATGAATGATACTCAGTGTAATATCTTTCAGTAAGATGTATTCAGCTAACAATAGATTGTGTTTGACTGAAAGCAGATTCTGCAATGTTCTACTGGTATCATAAAGGAGAATTATCAGGCATCATCATGATTCATGTCAGCAGTTTCTCATGGGATAGTAGATTAGATTAGATTAGATTACTTACAGTGTGGAAACAGGCCCTTCGGCCCAACAAGTCCACACCGACCCGCCAAAGCGTAACCCACCCATACCGCTACATTTATCCCTTTACCTAACACTACGGGCAATTTAGCACGGCCAATTCACCTGACTTGCACATCTTTGGACTGTGGGAGGAAACCGGAGCCCCCGGAGGAAACCCACGCAGACACGGGGAGAACGTGCAAACTCCACACGGTCAGTCGCCTGAGTCAGGAATTGAACCCGGGTCTCTGGCGCTGCGAGGCAGCAGTGCTAGCCACCGTGCCGCCCACAAAGTACTGTGGAGTTTGAGTTAATGCATTGCTATTAAAATCAGAGTAGATTTTAAAATTTGGAATCACACTTATGAGGCTTTTAAGTATATTGGTTTATATCTCAAGCAGAGTAATTTGCAATAAGTTTAAATCAACAGTAGCTTCAAAAATCAACAGTCCTGTTTAGCCAATATTACTTCCATTCTGGTAAATCGTGCTAGATGATCCCAGACAGACAGCGTTATAGCTGAAGAAGGGGGCACAGCAATTGTGAAGGCTGGTTTACAAGCTGAATGAACGTTTGTCATTTTTGTTACAGAAAGAAGGGAGGCGATGGGGTAACATTCTCCCTTTCCCCATAGCACTTGGTTCTTTGTAATAAAGTGCATGTTTGATGGGAGTGTTTTAAGCCTTTTGATCATTACAACGTTTAGCAATAGACACAAGTTTCCAGTTGAGTTAAAATTAGAACAGACAACATTTATTTACGTAACACCCTGACACATACAACCAAAAAAAATCTACCGATCCCACACATGCGGAAATGTTGACAGACTTTATGTTATATTCGTTCTCAGGATGATGCATCACTGTTTAAGGCAGCATTTATTGCCCATCCTACTATATGCCTAAAGACCACTATCATGTATCCTAAACTAAATTCCATTGCATCCCTCTTATCAAAATGTTATCACGTTCCAAAATACTGCAAGGTTTCTGAAGCAAAACATTACCAGATTACCTAACCAAAACGTCAGCATTGTTCCAATTTGGAAAGCTAATCTTTACACTTTTACAAGCAAATATTTATGGAGTTGCACATTACATGCAATCACCTCCTTACCTACACTAATAAATCATCCTGTGTCTATTCTTTGCGGCTGATGTGTATTCTCAGTGTCCACCATCTTCTTACAATAAATGCACAATTAAGAGATTACCATCTTTTGAAATGAAGAGTTTCCCTCAACAGCTAAAGTTTGAAAACAGTAAATCAAAACTCTTCATGTTCTGTCAAAGCGTTGCATTTCAACCCGCTTTTTTTTCTGGTATCCTTAACAATTTATTTGTTTATGCATTTTCTTTTGGAAAACAATCAGGTATTGATCATTTATGTACGTCTATTTTGTTTTGTTTCCAACTATTTGATCGTGTTTCACTTGAAGGGAATGATGGGTTTTTTTAGCGAGCAGGGTTGCTTTTTGTTTAGGGGATATGTTAATTGTTTTGCTTTGGGTTAATGAAGTTTTGTTTGGGTCATATGGTAGTGAAAGTCTTACAGCACAGTGGCTAGCAGCTCTGTCTCTGACCACAAAGACTTTGGGTTCAAATTGCAGAAAAGAGAATGTGTTTATAACTCAGCCAAACAAGTTCAGTATCAATGTATTCAACTTCCAACATGTGCTAATGGCAGGTGTTAAGAAGGTGAAAGAGATTTCTGGGCAGTCATGTGGTGGACAGAAATTGGAGCTTCCACCATCACTATCCATATCTCCAGGTTCCAAATGCAAGTAAAAGTGTATGTTGCCACAGTTACTCAGATTGCTGAATGGACTGATTGGTGTAGATGAATTGGATAGCTAGCATAGATCAAATTGGTGCAAACAACCCACAGAGTTATATGGTAGTGTTCTGTTGGAAGCATAAACAATACTTTGTTTTGGGGATACCGATATATTTTCTTTCAAGGATATGCTAGTGTTTTGATTCATGGTAACTGTAGTATTGCGCTAGTGTTTTGATTCATGGTAACTGTAGTATAGTGTTTTGGTTTCAGAGTGGTGGTTTCATTAGAAGACATGGTTGTATTTTGTTACAAGATTATCTTTGTTTTCATTATGGGATTATAGTAATGTTTCTATGTGGGGGTACAGCATGGTTTCCCTTAAATTGTATGCTAGTATTTTGTTCTTGTAGTACAGTCACATTTTGTTAGCAGATTTCATAGAACGTAGTTTCATGGATGCGAGTGTTTTGACTGTGGCATTTGACCTTGTATTTTTCATATAGTTGGTAGTATTTTGCTTGGGCAATTCTGTAATGCATTGTTCAGAGAATTTTAAAATTTATTTTGTTGAGACAACACCCCAGTGGTGTTTTTCATAAAATCCCTACACTGTAGAAGCAGGCTGTTTGACACGTCAAATCCACACTGACCTTCCAAAGAGCATCCCATTCCTGGGACTCTGCATTTGTCATGGCTAACCCACCTAGTCTGCACATCCCTAGAAACTATAGGCAGTTTAGCATGGCCAATCCACCTAACCTGCACATCCTAGGACTGTGGGGAAAAAACTGGAGCAAACCACACAGACACAGGAAGAATGTGCAAACTGCACACAAACAGTTGCCTGAGGAATTGAACCTGGGGCCGTGGTACCGTGAGGCAGTAGTACTTACTGCTGAGCCACTGTGCTTTTGGTTGGGGGTTGTGATAGTATTTTAGTTCGAGGGCATAGCATGCTTTGTTTATGGTTATAATTGTTTAATTTCAAAATATACTTTATTCATAAAAATATCTATATGTTCACAAATGCAGTTTGGTTCTGTACAGTAACATATCAAGGAAACAAACGAACATTGGAGTTTGACTTTATCCCTTATTGTAAGTTTTATTTTGGGGATTACAGAGTGTTTTATTTTATTTTATCAATAATACTCACTAGGTTACACGAGAAGGTACAGTACTGTTTTGATAATAGTTATGGTTGTGTGTTGCTTAAAGGATACATCTTTACCATGTAGATAAATAGAGTCCTAGATATGTACAGCAGTACACTTACACAGCAGTTTTTATATGTGCTGCTGGTTAGACGATCCAGAGATCATTTGATTAAAGAGCTTGGTAGTATATTGATTAGAGGATATGTAGTTTTTGATAGGCATTTATGCTACTTTGGTTAGGAGATTCGTTAATATTTTGTTTAGGGTTGAGTACTGATTTGCGGAAGTGCTATGGTTGATTTTTCTTTGGGGAAGTTTGACAAAAATGTCATTAAAGGATACAATGGTGATACAATTGCTTGGGGAGAATTGTAATTTTTTGATTAGGGTCTATGGTAGTGTTTTGATTGAAGGGTGCATTGGTGTTTTATTTAGATAGTACAGAGTGCTTTGGTTAGGAGAGGAAAAAGTCTATTGCTTTGACAGTCATTTGCTTAAGTGTTTCAGTAGTGTTTTGGATTGACGAGTACGTGGGTATTTGTATTGTGGGTACAGCACTATTTATTTCAGAGATATAGTAGCTTGTTTAGATGGTACAGTAAGTACTATTTAATGAATTTGGTCATGTTTCATTTCCAGGTTACAGCAGTGCTTTGGGGAGGGGATATAGTCATATTTTATTTAAGGCTACGGTGGAGTTTTACTTGGGGCAAGTGACAGTATTTTGGTTAGAAATGTGGTAATGCAATGTTTGGGGATTGTGCAATGTTTCCTCTCAGCCAAGTGACTGTGCAGCAACCTGAAAACTCCAACTTAACTCCAGGACATAATTCACCCCCTTTAACTTACTATGTGTTTGTGGCTGTGTATAAATATTTAAAGGGTTGAAATATATTAGTCAATAAGCTGGGCACAACAACAAATATTCAGAAGGAACAGTGGGATTAGTAATGCTTTGGTCAAAGAGTACTGTAGTATTTTCTTTGGGTGTAGGTTGGCACCTGGTTTCGGGGTTACAGTAGAATTTCAGTTTCAAGTGTTCAGGTGGATTTTGTTTCGTGGGTATCGGTTTTGATTAGAAAATACCTTGTTAAGGGTTGCAGTTTTGCTTTGGAAATATGGTAGTGTTTTATTTCGATGTAGATTTCCATGTTGCTCAGGGCTGATACTGTCACTTTGAGCTGATGATTCTTGACTAAAAGAGAAGACCCAGTGTTTAATTCTCAGCAAGGTAAGTTATGAAAGCAGTGACCTGACAGCGAAAGGATAGCCATGAATAAATTTGCTGAATGGTCATTAAAAAAAAAATCTAACTTGTTCTTTTATGACCTTTAAGGAACAGAGGCTGCATTGCCAACCAGTCTTGACTACAGATAATGTATGGTTGGGTGAATGAAACAACGTACATATGGAAGTGAACAGTGTACATTTCTATTAGTGACCTAAATTAAGAAAAAAACAATCTCTCTCTTACCCCCAGCTCTCCCCCACTCTATTCTCTGTGTGCGGCTGTGCTCACACTGAGATCAGGCTGTTTTTTTTATCACAGTTTGACACTCAGGATGTCAGAAAGAACAAGCAGAAGCTTGTCTAAAACCACAGAACTTGCATCACGGGAAATGTAGCAATACTGTGGTTTTCATCACATGCTGCACAAACCATGTGCACTCCGATTAGCCAGAAGCAAATACTGTTCTGTGTAATTTAGACCACTAAATATTCTTTCCTGTTTAACCAATACAGTCAGTGTGTAATGTGGCAAAGCACAGACTTCAAAAAGAAAACAGTGGATCTTACATGTTGGGCAGAACTTTTTCTATTTACTTCACAATACACTTGTGTGTCACTAATGATTAATTTGCTTTCAATCCAACGAAAAAGACTTGAAAGGAATTTCAAAGGGATTTATTGAGAGATAAGCAAAACACTGGAAAAGTTCAACAAGCCAGGCGACATCTGTGGAGAGAACAGACAAGGGCAGACCCTGTATTGGGTGAGTTTAAAAGGAGAGCAGGGTCCAACTTGAAGCAGAGAAGTGGCCATTTGGTGATGTTGTGTAAATGTTTTACAGGATGCAAAGTAGTGCAAAATATCAAATATAGCGGAAGGAAAGCAGATTCTGAATCAAATGGGTGCTGCCAACAAAATTCATATAAGTACCAAAACCAAAACATCCCACCCAGGCCTAAAATGGTGGTTAGGACATTAATATGCGAAAGCATGAAGCCCACTTTTTCCCTTCTGTATTAGCTTGTCAAGATGGCTCAGGTAAATCAAGTCTGTGTGTAGCCTAACAGGAGGTCCCCAAAGGGACTGGTGCAGGCCACCACTAGCAAGTTATGGTGTTATACTGTGTAGCTGGGAAGGGCAATCCTGGTCACAACCTCGATATTTACCACTCGTCCCTCCTGAAAGCTTACTCACTCTCTCCTGGGACATACTTGACAATAGACTTTTGATCTGAAGTTCCAGTGGTCTTCACCAGCAAGCTGCCTAGGAGAGGCCCAACAGGCATCATGGTACATGTGGCTCAATGTAAATAAGGTCCAATATATGATGGTGGTGGAAATATCAGTTCTCGAGATGAAACAGCCCAACCTCTCATTCTCTCTACTCAAATTCTACTGATTTGCTGAAAATTCCTTGCACTTCCCGTTTCCTTTAAGCCCCATTCCAATAGTTTCATCTTGAAGGGCTGAATTTTCCAAATTCTTTCATACACAGAGTTGTTTCTCAGTTGAGATTCATGATGACCAATCTGCCATGGCTCAAGCAATATTTTTGATGCAATCTCCCACTCTTCAATTTATTAACTATGCTACCAGCCTTCTACAGCAACTATCTTGTGGAATCATGCAGGAGGTAGCATTGCTGGCCGCTGCTGGGAATTTGGAATGCTCATGCCATCGACACTGTAACATTTCAGATACTGCTAGCCAGGATCTGCCATAAACCCAGTGGATCCTGCACCAAGGAAATGGCTGAGAAACTCAAGTTAGCTGCTTGGTTCACCAAGAGGTATCGGGGGTGGGCTGGCAAATGGACTTGTGGAGAGGGGGGCAGTGCTATATTGTGCTGACAAGGTCACATCACTGGACTCAGCCAGCCTGCATCAAATGGCAACCCAGGTCATTGCAGGGTCCTGGGTGAAATGCAGTGCCCAGCCAGGTAGAGAGAAGGTCAATGATCTGTGCTCTGCAAGGGTGTGCCACCACCTACCCTCCTCCACCTCATACTCATAGGGACACCATTGCCTCTAACTCTGCCACTGCACACGCCTCTCACTAAGGCTCGTAGAGTGCAATTCTCAGTAAAATAAAATGCTTCAAATGTCTTAAGTCCCAAAATAACTAACCATTCCTGTCCTCTGTGCTTTCTACTCACTCACTGGGACACCTCGCCACCTCTCCTGCAGCACGTCTGACAGCTCTCATATCCACTAAAATCACACTTTGTCTGTCCCCACGGCTGTATTACATCAACAACATTTTCATGTGTCAAGACTAGAGTGGTGCGGGAAAAGCACAGCAGGTCAGGCAGGACCAGGAGAATTGACGTTTCGGCAAAAGCCGTTCATCAGGAATGACCATGCTGATCTGCGCTTTTCCAGCACCACTCTAATCTTGACTCTGATCTCCGGCATCTGCAGTCCTCACTTTTGCCTAACATTTTCATGTGTCCTACACAATTATGTCCTACACAGTAAAAGCAAAACAGATCCAACCCGAGCAATTACGTCATTCCAGTGGCGATATTGAGTACAGTAAGGGAAGGTTTCATCAACAGTACTAGCAGGCAGCACTTGCTTAGCAATAACCTGCTCCCCGATGCTTTGATTAAGATTCTCATTCCTGAAGAAGGGCTTATGCCCGAAACGTCGATTCTCCTGTTCCCTGGATGCTGCCTGACCTGCTGCGCTTTTCCAGCAACACATTTTCAGCTCTGATCTCCAGCATCTGCAGACCTCACTTTCTCCTTTAAGATTCTCATGGCCATTCAACTCCTGACCTAATTTTGGGCTTGGTTAAAATAACATGAACAAATTAATTGAATGACAAAGGTGACATGAAAGTGACTGTTCTTGACAATAAGGCAGCATTTGACCAAGTGTGACGATAAGTCCCAAGCAAAGCTGGAGTCAAGTGGAGATCAAGGGAAAACTCTCCACTGGTTGGAGTCATAACTGGCAAGTAGCAAGATGGCCTTGTTTATTGGACATCAAACATCTCTGAAGGAGTTCCTCAGAGGTGTCCTCGATCCAACCATTTTCAGTTGCTTCAACAATGACTTCCTTCTTTCATTAGGTCAGAAGTGGAAATGTTCACAAATGATTTCCCCCTCCTATCTCCCCAAAGTCTACAAGGCACAAGTCAGGAGTGTGATAGAATATTCCACACTTGGCCTGATGGGTGCAGCTCCAGAAACACTCAAGAAGCTAGACACCATCCAGGACAAAGCAGCCCACTTGATTGGCACCACATTCACAAGCATCCACCCCCTCTGCACCAATACTCAGTTGCAGTAGTGTGTATTATTTACAAGATGCATTGCAGAAATTCACCAAGCTCCTTAAACAGCATCTTCCAAACCCTCAGCCACTTCCAGCTAGAGTGACAAGGGCAGCAGATACATGGCAACTCCACCCCCTGCACATTCCCCTTCAAGCCACCCACCATCTTGATTTGGAAATATATTCCCATTCCTTCACTGTCACTGGGTCAAAATCCTGGAATTCCATCTCTAAGGGCATTGTGGGTCAGCACATAGACTGCAGTGGTTCAAGAAGACAGCTCACTACCACCTTCTCAAGGGCAACTAGAGATGGTCAATAAACATTGGCCCAGCCAGCAATGCCCATGAATTGATTTTTTTAAAACGCAGCCTGTGTAGATGCATGAGGTAGATGTGTGTCCCTGCATGTAAAGCAAGCTGTCAGAGGGACACAACTCCTAGGTCTCCAAGCATTCATAATGAAGTCCTGAAGGGCTGATGTGGTGTGAGAGTCGTACAAAGTGCAGGCATGATGTGATAAGACTGGTGGCCTATTGATGCCAACTTGAATGGGTGGAGGAGGACAGTGCCCATGGAGCATGCAGAGCTGCTGCGATAAAGGTAGGGTTGAAAAAGACCCGCAGAAGCAAGTGATGAACTACTGTGAGCAGGTAACTGCTCAGACTTCCATATAAAGGCAAAATACTGCAGATGCTGGGAATCCCTGAAACAAACACAGAGAATGCTGGAGGAACTCACCAGGCTTGGCAGCATCTGTGGAGAGAGAAACAGAGTTAACATTCTGAAGAAGAGTCATACCAGACTCAAAACGTTAACTCAGTTTCACTCAGATCTTAGGTCAGGAACTGCCGCCATGTAGAAGCTGTGCTACCCCGAGGTATGTTGGGTCACTAGTGATATGCAAATGCATGGAAATAAGGCAGGCGTTAGCAAGATTCTGAACACTTTGCTTAAACATTAAAGAGAAGATTGGAAAAAATGCTTTCAACCTTGAGATCCTGACGTTTTTTATTTTTGCTGTGTTTGTCTATGCTGTTCACTGCTGTCCACAAGGCACAGAAAAATCCACCCAAAGTAGCTCCTCCCTTCTGCATAATGTTAGGGGAATTTATTTTGTAAAGTTTGCCATTAATTTCCCCATGATAACATTTCAAAATGTCATTTGAAGTGCTTTACTGATTTTCAATCCTATCTGTAAAAAGAATGATTACTTCTGTAGAAATGAAGCAGCTGACATTTAGTTAAAAACCACAGTTCCGCTCAACTTTGAAACTTTTAGCTCCTTCCATTCAGCTTTGTCAACACAAGACTGACTTAGCTTCATGGGATTGCTACTGTTTGACTTGTGTTTTATTTAAACTCTTATGCTGAAAACAAAAGTAAAACTCTCACCCAAAATACTAGGATGCTGCTTTTTTTTTTAAACTGTGAGGAAACTTGAAGAGAAAAGCCTAGTTCCCCTTGAGTTTTACGCAATAATGTGGAAAAAAACAACAGAGCCAAACATTCCGCAGTGTAGCTGTGCTAAGTCAATACTTTTAGAAGCAGAAGTACCAGCAACCAAGTGAGACACTTCTTCAAAATAACACCATCATTCCTCATACAATCGTACTGCCCCATCTGTCTTGTCCAGTGACACCTACAAACACACAGTGCTCTTCCCTGCTTCTGACAATACATTGCTCCAAGGTCTGCTATGTTCCAAGTTGGAACAATATTCTACTGGAGTGGGTAGCACAAATCAAGTATGCATTAACAATGCACGGTAATATTCCTGAAATAAGGAATTCCGGCTGTCGGAGTTTAGAGTCAGCAGAGGACAGTGCTCTGGGTACAGGCCTGAGTCAGGTTAAAGATTAATATCTTCGACAAATATTATTAATATCTTCTTGAGGCTTCATATGTAAATAATTGTGAAAATTGGTTCATTTGAATGACTAGGAAATACTTGGATTTGTTACTTGAAAAGAAAGTTACTCGAAGGACATTTCACACATTTTAAAAATTAACTGACTGGAAACAACAGTTAAATTAAATGAACAGCCAAAATCCTTTAGGGAATGGTACTGCTTGAACATGTTTACAGAGAAATCACATGTCTGGGTTTCTGGCTGTCAGGAGTTTGGGTTCTTTTGTTATTCAGAGAGAAGCCCACACAACTCATTCTTTCTCATCCTGTGGAGAAACCTTATTGAGATTGCAGTGTGAGAGCTGGAACAGTAGATGCAGCAATTTTCCCGAGAGGTTTCTGGAAGATTTCTTCCAGACATCTCTTGAGTGAACTGATACTGAAAAGGTCCTAGTGACAACTACATGGTTTGTGTGACCTGTCTGCACCTTCCAGGACATGAAGCTGATAACCATCTAGAATATTTCACATCTATTCCTTTTGTTCAGGAATGTACAACTATTTGGCTGAATATTTTTTGATTGTTAATGTCCACAGATAAGGTTTCTGTTCCTAGACCAGTAGGTGTGCTGTGTTATTTAGAATGCCAAATACTTATATTTTCACATTTCGTTTGGTGTGTTAAACAGCTTTCCATCTTATCACTAATGAGGTTCTGCTCCTTAATTCGATGTCTTACTCCACATACTGGCTTTGCAGAATCTCTTTCCTAGTTCTAATTATGTGTCTACATGGCCCACAACTACTGGATCCTTCCCCACTGTTATGGACCAAGCAGACCCCATCCAAAATACTTTAAGAAGGTAGTCTAGACCCAAACTTTTCTCTCATTTTAAAGGTAAATGTAAGGTGCTAGGTTCCAGATGCAATTTGATTGGTCAAGCTACTTGACATTAACCAAAACACAGTTTGTTCAAACACTAGTCAGAAGAATCTTGATTATCCAAATGACATGGGCAGGAAGTATTTTTGTTTGGTTCATCGAATGCTGGATAACACTGTTTAGCCAAGCATCAAGACCTTGCGATCTTGCTTGGAAATTCAGATAATCGATGTTTGGATAATCGAGGTTCCTCTATAGTTAAAATATAACAAAGAAAAGTAGAATTCAGGATAACAACTCTATTGGAAAACGTAATGGAATAATAGAGCAACTATTACTACTTAACTGTTCCAATATAGTAACATCCCATAAGCACACCCCATGGCAAAAAGCAAAATCAGAAAACAGATTTCCTTACATGCAGTTCTCCAATCCAGGAGGAAGGAGTATTAAAAAAGACAATTCTGAGAGAAAACTCAGAAAGCGAGAGAGACAGAATGTAGCAGCTGGGAGAGATTCACTGCCGTCCAGGCCCTGATGAGACCCCAGCCACAATTGCTGAAAGCTAACTACAAATCCTGGATGTGTGACAGCTTGAGCACACCTACTCAGGCTGCTTCTATTGTTCAGACTTTTTTAAAAAGGCCTCACAAGTTGTTTATCATCTCATAGACTACCTGTCACCCATCCCCCAGTCTCTGTCTAAAAGAAACCAGGACAAAACACAACTCTTAAAGTTACGGTATTGTCACACCACTTACTGTAAGTCCCTCTCCAGCTGAAAGCAGACACTGCAGTTCACTCCTTCCCGCTCTGCTTCTTTGTAATGGTGACCGTATACCACTCTTCCCACTACTGTGAAAGCAGAATTAATATCCACAAAGGTTTGCCAGGCAACTTAAGAACAGAGACCTCCATTTTGGTTTCCAAAGATGGGTTTTCCAGCAGTTAATGGTTGTAAACGCTATCTCTTACCTCTTTAAAAACATTGCTCATCTTGTTTTTCAAAGTGATTTGAGTTATTACAGACAGAAAGTCAAATCATAGCACACACTAAATTGTTTACTTAGAGTCATAGAGAGATACAGCATAGAAACAGACCCTTCAGTCCAACTTGTTCATGCCAACCAAATATTCTAAATTAATTTAGTCCCATTTGCCAGCATTTGGCCCATATCTCTCTAAACCTTTCCTATTCATATACCCATTCAGATGCCTTTTAAATGTTGTAATTGGACCAGCATTCACACTTCCTCTGGCAGCTCATTCCATACACACACTACCCTTTGTGTGAAAAAGTTGCCCCCTATGTCTCTTTTAAATTTTTCCCCTCTCACCCTAAACATATGCCCTCTAGTTCTGGACTCCCCCAGGGAAAAGTCCATGTCTATATACTGTCCATGCTCCTCATGATTTAATAAACCTCTATAAAGTTACCCTCAGCTTCCAACGCTCCAGGGAAAACAGCCCCAGCCTATTCATGTAGCTCAAATTCTCCAACCCTGGCAACACCCTTGTAAATCATTTCCAAACCCTTTCAAGTTTTACAACATCCTTCCTATAGGAGGGAGAGCAGAATTGCACGCAATATTCCAAAAGTAACCTAACCAATGTCTTGTACAAAGTTAAAAATCACACAACACCAGGTTATAGTCCAACAGGTTTAATTGGAAGCACACTAGCTTTCGGAGCGACGCTCCTTTATCAGGAGCGTCGCTCCGAAAGCTAGTGTGCTTCCAATTAAACCTGTTGGACTATAACCTGGTGTTGTGTGATTTTTAACTTTTTACACCCCAGTCCAACACCGGCGTCTCCGAATAATGTCTTGTACATCTGCAACATGACCTCAAATCCCTATACTCAATGCTCTGACCAATAAAGGAAAGCATACCAAATGCCTTCTTCAATAGACAATAGGTGCAGGAGTAGGCCATTCTGCCCTACGAGCCTGCACCACCATTCAATATGTTCATGGCTGATCATCCTTAATCAATATCCTGTTCCTGCCTTATCTCCATAACCCTTGATTCCATCATCCTTGAGAGCTCTATCCAACTCTTTCTTAAATGAATCCAGAGACTGGGCCTCCACTGCCTTCTGGGGCAGAGCATTCCACACAGCCACCACTCTCTGGGTGAAGAAGTTTCTCCTTATCTCTGTCCTAAATGGTCTACCCCGTATTTTTAAGCTTTGTCCTCTGGTTCGGCACTCACCCATCAGTGGAAACATGTTTCCTGCCTCCAGAGTGTCCAATCTTTTAATAATCTTATATATCTCAATCAGATCCCCTCTCAGTCTTCTAAACTCAAGGGTATACAAGCCTGCACTCCAAGATCTTTTTGTTCAGCAACAGTCCTTACAATTAAGTGTATAGATCCTGCCCTGATTTGCCTTTCCAAAATGTAGCACCTCACATTTATCTAAATTAAACTCCATCTGCCACATCTCGGCTGATTGGCCCATCTGGTCAAAGTCCTGTGGTACTCTGAGGTAACCTTCTTTGCTGTTCCTTCATTTCCAAGAAACCATGTGGCAAAATCTCTTTTCAGTCTGGAAAATGTCCAAACAGTTCTATGTCCTCCATCTTTTACACAGTGCATCAATATAAACATGAATTACCAATAATAAGAATGACTGATTTTTCAGTAATAATCTCCCAACACACCTCTCAAATTACATTGAATTGACAACAGAACATGTGCTTTACTCACATGAATATCAAGCAGGGAATCTCAGAATGGTCTGAAGGAACCCCAACCAATAAATGGAAGACACATTAAAATTTTACTTCAATGTTACCTCATCAAACTTTCTAATTGTCGAGCAGACTCAATGGGCTACCTCTGCTCCTTTGTCTCATCAGCTGAGTACAGTGACTTTGTAACCAAAATGTACTGCTCTTTCCCTCCAGTGGAAGAGATAATCAACAATGATTTTTTTAAAAAAAAAATCGCTTGGGAGGGGAGGCTCTGTGAAACTGTTCCTGTACTAAGATTTCTTAAACCTTCTAAAGGTGAAAAAAGTACAAAAGGCCTCTGGTATAATGACAGACTGGATGATCAAAGTGAGAGGGGAGATTAGTTAATCATTTCCAGCTGGAAGGGGACGCATTAAATAAACTCTCTGATTGAAACTGGGATTTGAGGTTTGTCCTCGTTTCCCTGAAAACCAGTTGAACAGCAAGGGTTTGGGGCCTGGCTTTGCTATTCCTCTCCCTTGTAAAATTTCTGTTTCTCTGTATACAGCTGTAAATGTTAATTGTTTTGTAAACTGGTTTAGTAAAATATAAATAAACTCTCTGATCTTGAACCTGTGAAACATCTATGGGGTACTATGGGCTTTTCTCGTCTTCCACATTCGGGGCCATTTTTCAGATCATTGTGTCAAATGCAGTAATAAGTGCAGAAAACTAAGTTCTTCTTAATTTTATTCCAATAGATGTTGAGAAGAGTCCACACATCAGCTCCTAATGTAGGACTGCAATTATGGGTGGCAATTGTCCCTACTGCTACACTGCTGAAAATGATCATTAATCATATCTCCACAGATCTTGACTTCTACTTTGTTTTTTTCCTGTCCATTCTCTTTTTTTAATTTCTACTATCTGAAGAGAATCTGTTTGTGGGTAGTTTTTTTTTGTCAATGTCAGTGTGAATGTTGTAATTACGCTTCTGTATGCGTGCATGCATGTCTGTACATATTGGAATGCCACATGTAAACAATGCAAATGAACCTTTCAAAGTTTACAAATCAACATTTATTTACACAAAAATATAATTAGCAAAAAACAATGTCTCACTTAATTATTCTTCAATGTAACTGAAAATGCCACTGAGCTGTAGTTGAACCTGTGCTAGTTTCTGTTACTGCTGCAAGCTGGTCTAAGGTGGAAAATTTGATAAAAATCCCCTAAATGGTAACAGAATTCTACTTGAACACTGCCTTGCCCTCTCAAGGTCACCCTGATGAATGAAGATTTGATGATTTCTTAGTTTTTACTTGTAACATCAATTGGGATGTTCTGAGGTATTAGATTAGAAATCATTGCTTAAAGTGAGCATTCCGCAGATAAAAGTGTAAATCTAAATTAGAAATCTGATGGAACCTATCCTTTTACGGTTCAGATTCACATAGTATTATGGTTTTTAAAAGCTATAAAGCACCTTTAACAATGAGGTACATCCCAATGTGCTTCAAAGAGGATAATCAGACCATAGGTGAATGGCGAGCATTAGGTGTTGGTAAAACCTGGGTTCAGAGCAGAGGCTTTTATAGGGATCTCAAATGACTAAAGCGAGAGATGGAGTGATTTAGGAGGAGATGTCCAGAACATGAGGTCTCATTAGGCACAGCAACCAAGAGTGAAGGAAGAGAGTGCACTTCTGGAAGGAGAGCTGTAGGAATGAAAGAGGGAATTACAGTTTTTGAAAAGGACAAGATCATGAAAGATTTAAATGAAGCTTGAGAATTTTAGAGTGAAGTATTAAGGAGAGTGAAATCCAATGTGAGTGAACAAGTGGTAACAGGCAAGCACGACTTGATAGAGTTTAGAATCCAGAATACAACTCGACCTGTGTTTTACCCTCCTTTATGTAATATTAGATCTCCAAACTTCTGGTCCAAAGCAATGTACTGTGTTGACTTTACCCCATGATATTGATGGTTTAACTAAATTAAATTCATAAACATCTGACAACACAGAAGAAGGTTATTCATTTCAATTAATCTCACTTGCCTGCTCTTTCTCTGTGGCCCCACAAATGTTTCAAGCATATATGAAAATTTTGGATTATGGAGTCTATATTTTCTATGTTAACATACAAATCACTAAACTGTCTTTGCAACAGAGGGAAGAGTTTTTCCTTTGTAACTTGACAGCTTGGTGGCTCAGTGATTAGCACTGCTGCCTCATAATGCCAAGGACCCGGGTTTGAGTCCAGCCTCACATGATTGTGTAGAACTTGCATATTCTCTCTCTGTCTGTTTTCACACTGTAGGGATTCTATGATTCCCAGACTACAGTTACTCCTTGGGGTCAAAATCACATTGGGAATTGATTCCTGATCTCCTAAACAGCTTCACACAGAGAATTTCAGATTGCGTTATCAGGGAAATGTTAACAGCTCTTCATGTCACCTTTAGTGCCCCACTCCAGAAATGAGACAATACCTGAGAGAAATATATAGTAACACTACAGATTTGCAAGTATGTTTTTCATTCATTATCTTTACTGCCTTTTCTTTCTTGAGACCCCAAATCTTGAAGCGTCTTGTAAATTCTTGTCAGATTATCTCCACAATCTAATGGGAGTGGGGATCTTTCCATATTCTGGATTAGTGGTGCTGGAAGAGCACAGCAGTTCAGGCAGCATCCAAGGAGCTTCGAAATTGACGTTTCGGGCAAAAGCCCTTCATCAGGAATAAAGGCAGTGAGCCTGAAGCGTGGAGAGATAAGCTAGAGGAGGGTGGGGGTGGGGAGAAAGTAGCATGGAGTACAATGGGTGAGCAGTGTAATCTAATCTAATCTAATCTAATCAGTCATTGTTTTTACCTCGCTGATCTTCCCATATGTTAGTCCTACACTGCCAATCTTGATGAAGTTGATACCTGCTTCATTTACTGAATTTCAATGAACTTTCCCTTGAGTGAAAATGATAGCTGCTAGTCAATAATTGGAAAACTGGATGCTGTCCATCACAAGCATTCCTTGGATAAATTGGGAATGCTGAATTTACCTTTGCAAATCCGCCATTTCTGAGACAGAGCATTTATAATGTGTGGAGAGATTTAGTCTGAACATCCATTGGGAGAAGGTGTCCCAACATAAGCCATGGGAATTGGGAGCAGGAAAGAGGTCTTTGTACATTAGTTTCTTTGTGTGATGCCCCCAGTAGTTCACTCTGTGACAGACGTCTTTTTTTTAAACGTGAAAATTTTCTCGAGGTTTGAGCAATCTTCCCACCTTTTAGTACCAATCAGTAAGGTTGTGACCCATCCCAATTAATCATGATACAGTGTAAGTACCCTTGCCTGAATAGGAAGATTATATATGGGTTCAAGTCTCACTCCACATACATTAGCACATACTCCAGACTGGCAGCACAGCGCAGTAACCAAGAAACATAGAAAATCAGTGCTGGAGTAGGCCATTTGGCCCTTCGAACCAGCACCTCCATTCAATGTGATCATGGCTGATCATGCAATCTCAGTATCCCACTCCCACTTTCTCTATACCCCTTTATCCCTTTAGCCGCAAGGACCATGTCCAGCCCCCTCTTGAATCTATCTAATGAATTCTGTGGGACAGAATTCCACAGGCTCACAACTCTCTGAATGAAGAAATTCTTCCTCATCTCAGTCTGGAACAGCTTACCCCTTATTCTTAGGATGTGACCCCTAGCTCTGGACAACCCCAATATCGGGAACATTCTTCCTGCATCCAGCCCCATCAGGATTTTATATGAGACCCCCACACCCCATTCTTCAAAATTCTAGTGAGTACAAGCCTAGTCGATCCATTCGTTCTTCATATGTCCGTCCTGCCATCCCAGGAATCAGTCTGGTGAATCTTTGCTGGACTCCCTCAATAGCAAGAATGTCCTTCCTCAGACCAGAGGAGTGACACACCAGCTTTTCAATGAGGCATTAAGCAAGAATACTTTTTGCCCCTGGCAAAAGATGCCAGGGCACTATTCAAAGAAGTGCAAGAGAGTTCTCCTGGTATTCATTCCTCAACCAACAGACAAACTGATCATTTGTTTCATTGCTACCAGTGGGACCTTGCTGTGCACAAAATGGCTGCCACACGTACTTTAAGAATGGACAGAATCTTGACCCTCTTTCAAAGCCCTTGTGTAGCTGTTTTGGAATATTTGGAAAAAAAATTCCTTTGCATTTTGCTTTACTAATCTAATTATTACCTGCAGGTGATGCAAGATGTCAATCTGAAGTGTAATCTAGACAAGGAGGCACCAGTACTGCAATGAAATATTCCATAATAGTGGGCCTTGCTCAACACAATCTATAATGACAAACCCAGGATCAGAGTGAGCACTGGGCTGAAACCAATACTAAAGTAACCTTTGTTCTTGCATCACCAAGACTTTAGGAAAATTGGAAACATATATGCAACACTGATATATTCCAAAATAGTTAACAATCTACACTTGTGCTTTGTTTGAAGATGTTCAGTAGTGAAATGGCAAGAAAAATGTTTAGAAAAATAACCAACTAATCCAATCAGAAATGATAGTGCATTTTTAAATGAATTAACAGATTGAAAGAATTAAACATTCCTGGTCTATCTTAAGGTAAGTTAAACTAATTTTTTGAGTACTTTGATTGCTGAGAAACCCTTAAAAGCAGGTCAGTGAATATCAAGGCTTTATCTGAGGGCCAATTCACAAATATCATCAATAAGCTGTACACTTTGGAAAATCAGTGAAGGCTGTGGCCATATTTTGAACTTGACACTTGCGCTAATTGGTGGAAATGGATATGGCTCCTTTCGCCCACTCTCAGCATCCATCCTCAATCACGTACTGGCTGGCCTTGGCAAATATATTCACAGAGAAGTCCAGATTGGGTTTGGATGCAGGTTCAGAGATGCAAGATATTGCTGAAGGTGGATTTAAAAGCACATCAACACTGTCGAATGATATTAGGTGGGAGGGGACTGGACAGGAAGGAGATCTGGAAGGACCCGGAAAGGATAAAAATTGCGAGTGAGCTGCTCTCAAATGGCATACTGTCATCCAGCTGGTCCCATTACATCTGAAGCTCTTCATACAGTGGAGAGAGGCTTAAAATTCTTGCAGAGATTCACTCACAGCCACCGTCCTTCAGCAATGTCAGATCTGAACAGTCCTGTGCTTTACTGGTGCATTTCTGTGTACCTTCCTGGCAGCTGTCGGCAAGTGGAGGAACTCGCTGAGCTGACAAGAGGACACCTCCCTTCTGACGAGGATACCGTGGATGGGTTTGTCAGGGTGGTATGGGTAGGTCCTAGCAGCAGTGAGGAAGAGGATGAGTAACCTGGTTACACACCATCAGAGTGGGTGAGAAAGCCACTTGACAATGTGAGTATTTAACAATTGAAGTGATACATGTATTGTGACTGGGAGGTGTCTGCCAGCAATACGAATGCATGGTAGACATCATGTCAACCACAATCCTGGTATCCAGCAAGGAATATGGAGGCTGGGACATCAATGCCAGGAAGGTCATCTACTCAGGGAGTAGTTCCGCAATGTGCAGTGCAGAAGGAGCAGAAATGACGGCAACCCACCCAAACAGCCAAACCTTTCCAATGTCATCCCTATGCTACCAATATTGGATGTCCAACTGGAGACGTCTGACATCTGATGGAGCCTGGCACAAAGAATGGAGGAGTCCAAAGAGCAAGTGAGTTGTGCAACCATCCCTCAGAGCAGAACATGGCGCTTCCTACTGAGATGCGCAACGCTAATAGAGAAGCAGACCCAGCAGCCCATTCAGGGTTTTTGAGGTACGTGTATTCTGCAAGTCCTTACATTGTTAAAGACCTCTGCTGGGTTTTGCTGGTGCGAGAGATGAACAGGGAAGATGGCGTCCCTCAAATGGACCTCTAGGCAGCAGGTCTTTGCATCATGGGGGCCCTCTCTGGACACCCTTGATGGGGACATCAGGTCCTCCCACTTCCCCTTCACTCACCCTACCATCACGCTGGCACCTCAGAATGCTGTAGGAGGCTCTCGCGATTTGGCAGAAGGTCCTTGGAATGCCTGGATCCTCCAGGCTTCAGGTGATGCCCACCACGATCATCCAGAAAATGGCATCAGGGTCAGCAGCCTGCCTCTAGCTACTACAAACTGGTAAGCAGCACAGTGCTGCAGTAAACAAACACTCTTCAGATTTAGAAGGAATACTGTGTACAATTTATAACTGCTCCTTAGTACACTTTTGTTTTCCACTCGATGTTTTTGTGATGCTAATGTGTGAAATATAGGTAAAGTTGTTCTGAGTATGGCTGCAAAACAATGGCATATCCATCCAGAGATTTGTAATTTCAGAATTTAGGACTAAAACAGAGCTAGAGTTTAGATTAGATTACTTACAGTGTGGAAACACGCCCTTCGGCCCAACAAGTCAACACCGACATGTAACCCACCCAGACCCATTCCCCTACATTTACCCCTTCACCTAACACTACGGACATGGCCAATTCACCTAACCTGCACATTTTTGTGACCGTGGGAGGAAACCCACGCAGAGAATATGCAAACTCCACACAAAGAGGCGCCTGAGGTGGGAATTGAACCCGGGTTTCTGGTGCTGTGAGGCAGCAGTGCTAACCACTGTGCCACCGTGCCACCCATGACAAGATGTAACACAGGTATTTGTGATGCACTGTAGACCCGTGCTGATCTATTGGAAGACAAGTCCAGGCAACGGGCCGTCAGGAAGCTCATTGTTCCTGACTACCTGCCCTTCTTCTGTGGTTATGTCAGTATTCAGGTGCCAGACAGTATGATCGAGGTCTTTAAATACCAGTGGGCACCACAGGGGCTGAGGCGCATCATCATCTCGGACAATGTTATTATAATGTAGGAAGCTTCCGTTTCCTTACAAAAGATTCCATTAAGTTGTTAATTTATATTTTTGCTACATAACCCAGTGGGTTTTGTTAATGTGTTGTTACTTCCTGTTCAAAAGAGTAGAATATAGTATTTAGATGCTGTCAAAATATAAAACTGGTACAGTGTCCAGGCATGGTGTTAAAGTATTAGAATATAACGAGTGTGTGATTAATGCATACTCGAGTTTAGCATTGCAGCAGTGCCAGGGTATAAAAATTTATGATCGACCTGTCAGGAAATGATACAACATACCTCCAGAGCTGGTGCAGACCATCAGGCTCGGAGATGGGTACACCACCACTATACCACAACAGCCCTCCTGTGTTAAGGTGTAAGGTTAGTAAGGTTAGAGTGTACCAATCTGTCTTGTCAAACACTGACATTCTTCCAGTATTAGTGTGCACTCTCACGTTAGAATCAGAGTGTATCTTTTGCTCAGTGTCATAGCGTTAGTGTCATGTTAAAGTGTAACTGTGGGGTAGTGTCAAAGCATAATGTTAGTGCAGTATCTGCGGACCTTTCACATTCATTTATGGGATGTGAGCATAGATGGCTCGGATAGCGTTTATTGCTCATCCCTCACTGCCTTTTGGAAACAGTTGGTGAACTGCCTTCTTGAACCACTGCAGTCCATAGCGGATAAAATCACATACATTTAGCCCAGTGATGCTGAAAGAACAGCAACGTATTTCCAAGTTAGGATGGTGAGTTTCTTGGAGGGGATCTTTAGGGGGTGGTGTTCCCATGTATCTGCTGCCCTTGTCCTTCGAGATGGAAGTGGTCATGGGTTTGGAAGGTGCTGTCGAAAGAGCCTTAGTGAGTTAGTATAGTGCATCTTGTAGATTGTACACATTGCTACGCCTTTGTCTCAGTGGTGAAGCGAATGAATGTTGAAGGTGGTCGATGAGATGTCAATCTGCTTCGCCTGTTCCTTTTCCTTTTTCTTTCTTTTTTAGTTCTCTTTTCTCCCCTCCTATCCCACCCCCAATGTTTTTAAACTTACCCGAGGGAATGGAGAATGGAGGCAAGTCCAAGCCCAGAGAGCCTGGGAGAAGAGTTGGAGACCATGCCAGAATGGAGGAGGGTTTGTGTGTGTGTGTCTGTGAAAGCCTGGAATGGGCAGCAGTCCGAACCCAGGCCCTCCTGGGAGATGGGTCTTGGAGGGGAGTTGCGCGCTGGAGTCCGGAGTGGGGGTCAGTCCGAGCCTGGGCTGGCCTGGGAGATGGGTCCGGGAGGGGAATTGCAGGCTGGAGCCTGGGGTGGGGGCAGTCTGAGCCCAGGGAGGGGGCAGTCCAAGCCCAGGCCAGACTGGGGACGAATCCCGGAGGTGAATCTCTGGCCAGAGTCTGAAGTGGGAAGCAGTCCAAGCCCGGGCTGGCCTGAGAGACGGGTCCTGGAGAGGAGTTGAAACCTGGAGTGGAGAGCAGTCCGAGCCCAGGCCAGACGGGGAGACGAATCCGGGAGGGGAGTCCCGGAGGTCAGCATGTGAAGGCAGTGAAGCTTTATGTTCTGGAGCCCAGCAGGCAGGGACTCAGTGAAAAAGTCTATCGTTTGAGTAGGTTTTAAAGATACTTTTATTCTTATTCTGGACTTTGAGTAAGTTGAGTACTTTTAAAAATTTGCTTTCCTATGCTAAATTTTCCTTTACATTTTCATTTCTATTACAAACACGGAACGGATCTGTCCCTAGGTACCCTGTACCTAAGGTGGTGCAGAGAGGCGACATTACAAACATTTCACTTCACTCATCCGCGTGCACAGGTCAATAAAAGCTATTCTATTTTATTCAAGCAAACTGCTTTCTCCAAGGTAGTTTTGAGCTTGAGTGTTCTTGGAGCTGCTCTCCTCCAGGCAAGTGGTGAATATTCCATCTCACTGCTGACTGGTGCCTTGTAGATGGCAGACAGGCATCAGAGAGACAGGAAGTGGTTTAACTACCAAAGAACCTCCAGCCTCTGAAGTGACCTTGTAGCCATATTACATTTTATGGTTGGTGCAGGTCGGTTTCTGGTCAACAGTTGATGTGGGTTTTGCACCAGCAAGACATTTTGCCTATTGTGGCTATGCTTGTGGACTGCCTTGTAACACTTGCCCCTCCTCCCTGTCCTTTCTAGACATCACGTCTTACCTTGCCCCGAAAACTGTGCAATTTTCCTGTGGCCTCACCCAGCAGTGTAACCCTCCACAATTGGCCGGATTGGTCTTGTTGACCTCATTCTTTTTTTTGTGGACAAGATATAACTAGGCAATTTTCCCCATTGACAAGTAGATGCCAGTATTGTAGGTGTACTGGGATAGGTAGCTGGAATATTGTCAGGGCCCATTAACCTTTTCAGTATCCAAAGCCTCCAGGTGTTCCTTGATATCATGTGGAGTGAATCGAAGACTAGTAATGGGCAGCACGGTGGCCCAGTGGTTAGCACTGCTGCCTCACAGTGCTAGAGACCCGGGTTCAACTCCCGCCTCAGGCAACTGACTGTGTGGAGTTTGCACATTCTCCCTGTGTCTGTCCAGGTTTCCTCCGGGTGCTCCGGTTTCCTCCCACAGTCCAAAAATGTGCAGGTTAGGTGAATTGACCATGCTAAATTGCCCGTAGTGTTAGGTACAGGGGTAAATATAGGGGAATGGGTCTGGGTGGGTGCGCTTTGGCGGGTATGTGTGGATTTGTTGGGCCGAAGAGCCTGTTTCCACACTGTAAGTAATCTGATCTAATCTGTGATGCTGCGGACCTCATGAGGTGACCAAGATGGATCATCCACTCAGTATTTCAGGCTAAAGATTGCTGTGCATGTTTCAGCCTTACTTTTACACTGGGCTCCCCCATTATTGAGGACGTGGAATTGTGGAGACTCCTCCTCTAGTGTGTTCTTTAATTATCCACCACCACTTCACTAAATGTGGAGATAAATTCACATTTATTTGTTGTGGAATCACTTACCTTTGACTATTGCATGCTGTGTACATTGTTTTAAATGGAAGTAGTCCTGTTTGGTGGCTTCACCAGGTTGACATCACATTTTTAGGTCTTCCCAGTGCTGTTCCTGGCCTGGCTTTCCTGCACTTTCCACTGAATCAGGGTTGGTGCCTTGGGCTGATGGTAATGATAGAGAGGAACATACATCAGGCCATGAAGGTATAAATTGCAGTTGAATAGAATTCAGTGTCTTTTTGTTGTCCACTGTGTCTCATGGATGTCCGCTGTCAAGTTGCTCTATCTATTTGAAACCTAACACATTTTGCACATGGTCATGCAGCACAATGCAGGGTATCTTTACTGCAAAAGATGGACCTTGTCGTTACGAGGACTGTGAGGTGGTCTCTCCTGGTGATGTTGTCATGGAATTAATCAACTACGCCAGGTAGATTGGTGAGGATGAGATCAAACAGACTTTTCCTTCTTTCTGGCTTCTCAGCTCCTGTGACAGACTCTGCCCAGTGATCAAAGCCTTTAGTACTAAGTTGCCTTGTTCAGTGGTGGTACTACTGAGCCAGTCTTGGAGTGGTCATATAACTTTGCTACATGGAATATGTTCTGTAGTTCTTGCCACTCTCAGTATATCCTCCAAGTGATGTTGGACAGGGTGAAATACTGATTCATCAGTTGGTGGGTGGTAATCAGCAAGAGATTTCCTTGCCCAAGTTTGAACTGATGACATGAGATTTCGTGAGGCCCAGAGGTCATGTTATCAACATACTTCAGCGTCAGGGTACAAAATTAATGCAGTGTTAGCATGTACAGTTAATGTTCATTCAGAATGTAAAACAGATCAGGAGAACATGTTTGAGTTTGAGTTCGACAAAAATGACCAGATGTTGTAGTACAGGGAATAATCACCAGGGGGCAGCAGTTGGATCAGTTGATTGGTTTTCAGCTCCAAAGCAATGTTCAGGGAGTGAGTGGGTGGTGAAGGAGGGGGAGATTCCTGCAGACCACCACAGACTGACTGAACATGCGGCCTCTAAACCACTACAAAGATCCCAGTCACCACCCTGGTAGACCACCGGGGTACTGAATGCTCAGATCTAGCACATACAGCATTATGTACAATATTTTTTTATAAAATCAGACTCTTCAGATCAATCACAAAAGACTGAAAGCAAGAAATGGAAACACAACAAGCTGCAAATACACAAATCAAACTTCAGATCTAGTGTGTGTACAGCTGTCAGAAACCAGTAGGAGAGCACCACGTACATCCAGATGGTGTAACATGGTTTTCTAAAAGGAACAAGCCATGAAAACCTATCAGAAACAAAGAACTTCACAAACTTACCTGATTCTACTCTGGTGTGATCAAAGAAGAATAATTTTTCAACTCTTTGTTCTCTCATCAACTTTGTGAAGTGTTACGTTAGGCTTTGTTTTTCGGCTGTAGAATCTGGGATATTTGTACCTGTCAGGCAGGGAGGAAGATATAGAACGCGTGAGCCATGGTTTACTAAGGAAGTGGAATCCCTGGTCAAGAAGAATAAGAAGGCTTACGTTAGGACAAAACGTGAAAACTCAGTTAGGGCGCTTGAGGGTTACAAGGAAGTCAGGAACGACCTAAAAAGAGAGCTCAGAAGATCCAGCAGGAGACATGAGAAGTTATTGGCAAATAGGATAGGGTTAACCCTAAGGCTTTCCATAGGTATGTCAGAAATAAAAGAATGACAAGAGTTAAATTAGAGCCGATCAAGGATAATATTGGGAAGTTGTGTGTGGAGTCAGAGGAGATAGGGGAAGCACTAAATAAATATTTTTCGACAGTGTTCACTATAGAAAATGAAAATGTTGACGAGGAAGATACAGAGATACTTGCATCTAGACTAGAAGAGATTGAGGTTCACAAGGAAGAGGTATTAGAAATACTGCAGAGTGTGAAAATAGACAAGTCCCCTGGGCCGGATAGGATCTATCCGAGGATCCTCTGGGATGCAAGGGAAGCAATTGCTGAGCCTTTGACATTGATCTTCATAATCATCATTGTCTACAGGAATAGTGCCTGAGGACTGGAGGATAGCAAATGTGGTTCCCTTGTTCAAAAAGGGTAGTAGAGACAACCCTGGTAATTACAGACCAGTGAGTCTCACTTCAGTTGTTGATAAAGTGTTGGAAAAGGTTATAAGAGATAGGATTTATAACCATCTAGAAAAGAATAATCTGATCAGGGACAGTCAGCACAGTTTTGTGAAGGGTAGGTCATGCCTAACGAATCTTATTGAGTTTTTTGACAAAGTGACCAAACAGGTAGATGAGAGTAAACAGGTTGATGTGGTGTATATGGATTTCAGCAAGACGTTCGATAAAGTTCCCCACAGTAGGCTATTATACAAAATGCGGAGGAATGGGATTGTGGGAGACATAGCAGTTTGGATCAGTAATTGGCTTGCTAGTTGATGGAACATGTTCATCTTGGTGTCCAGTTACTAGCGGCGTACCACAAGGGTCGGTGTTGGGTCCACTGCTGTTCATCATTTTTATAAATGACCTGGATGAGGGTTTAGAAGGATGGGTTAGTAAATTTGCGGACGACACTAAGGTCGGTGGAGTTGTGGATAGTGACGAAGGATGTAATAGGTTGCAGAGAGACATAGATAGGATGCAGAGCTGGGCTGAGAGGTGGCAAATGGAGTTTAATGTGGACAAGTGTGAGGTGATACACTTTGGATGGAGTAATTGGAATGCAAAGTACTGGGCTAATGGTCAGATTCTTGGGAGTGCAGATGAGCAGAGAGATCTCGGTGTCCATGCATACAGATCCCTGAAAGTTGCCACCCAAATTGACAGGGTTGTTAAGAAGGCATACAGTGTTTTGGCCTTTATTAATAGAGGGATTGAGTTCTGGAACCAGGAGGTTATGCTGCAGCTGTACAAAGCTCTGGTACGGCCACACTTGGAGTATTGTGTACAGTTCTGGTCAACGCATTATAAGAAGGATGTGGAAGCTTTGGAAAGGGTGCAGAGGAGATTTACTAGGATGTTGCCTGGTATAGAAGGAATGTCTTACGAGGAAAGGCTGAGGTACTTGAGGCTGTTCTCGTTAGAGAGAAGAAGGTTGAGAGGTGACTTAATAGAGACATACAAAATAATCAGAGGGTTAGGTAGGGTGGACAGGGAGAGCCTTTTTCCAAGTATGGGGCCGGCAAACACGAGGGGACACAACTTTAAAGTGAGAGGAAATGGGTATAAGACAGATGTCAGAGATAGTTTTTTTACTCAGAGTATTAAGGGTATGGAATGCTTTGCCTGCAACGGTAGTAGATTTACCAAGTTTAAGTGCATTTAAGTCGTCATTGGACAGGCATATAGATGTACATGAAAAAGTGTAAGTGGGATGGGCTTCAGATTAGTATGACAGGGCGGTGCAACATCAAGGGCCGAAGGGCCTGTACTGCACTGGAACGTTCTATGTTCTATATTATCTGACTGCTTGCTGCAATGTTGTATTGACAAATCATGTATTTGATGACTGAGCATAGCAAGATCCCACCTCTGTTTCCGTTTCTTGAGATAGACCGGCCCCTAACATCTGTTACAAACCCACCGACTTCCGCAGTTACCTGGACTATATATCCTCACACCCTGCTTCCTGCAAGGACTCCATCCCATTCATTCAGTTTCTCCATCTCATCACATCTGATGATGCCTCCTTCTGGGGGGGGGGGTGGGGGGACGCTCAGAAATCTCCAATCTTTTCCTCACTGAGGATTCCCCACTACTGTGTTTGATAAGCCCCTTAAGCTGTGTCTGATCCATCTCTCACATTTCTGCCCTTGCCCCTTCTCTTCCCTCCCACAACAGTGATAGGGTTCCCCAGGTCCTCACCTGCCACTTCACCAGTCTCTGCATCCAAAGGATCACACTTCCTGCTGGATGCCCTGACCAGACACATATTGCCTTCTCTTCTAACCCTATTGTAAACTAGACTTCAGCATCGTGACCAGTGAATGTTTTACAGTCCAGAATGCTCTGCTGGAATACTGCTCCTACTTATGGAAATGGATGTCAATGAGATTTACCACCAGACACATATTCCCCTCCCCACCCTTGTCAGCAGGATGCTGAGAATACTCTGGTCCACTATTCCTCCCCACAGCCCCATGGCACCTTCCTCTCATCTGTTTACTTCCTCTTTCGTCACTATCCAAGAGCCTGATCATGCTTGCAGGTGAAGCAGCGAGTTACCTGCACTTCACGCAATCTAGGCGACTGTATTCACTGCTCACAATGTGGTCTCCTCCACATGGGGGAAACAGGCGGCACACTGAGTGACCACTTTGAAGAACACTTATGGTCTGTCTGTAAAATGACCCTGAGTTTCCAATTACCTGTCACTTCATCACTCCACCGAGCTTCCACACCAATATCACTGTCATGCGCTTGCTGTGGTGTTCCAGTGAGCCTCAGTGCAAGCTCCAAGAACATCTCAATTTCCACTTGGGAACCCTGCAGTCTCTCGGACTCAACATTGAGTTGAATAACTTGAGAGACTTTCATCAATTCCAGTTTTCCATTTTATTCCATCCACCACCACACCAGGTCCTGTTATGATATGGACTGCTTTCGGCCTTACCTACACATTCTGCCCCCTCTCGGCTCTCATTATCACTTCTTCAGCTTCTCTTATGTCCTGACCTGCCATCAATAATCCCTTCATTTACTTGCCCCTTTCATAGTGCTTTCTCTGCGCTCTGTCTCTACCTATCCGCTAACCTCTCTCTTCCTTCCCTAGCCCTCCCCCACCTTGCCTTCAGCATAAACACCAGCTTTCCAAGCTGCTATTAGTTCTGATGAGGAGTCAGTCACTGGACTTGAAACGTTAGCTCTGCTTTCTTCCCACAGATACTGCCAAACCTACCGAGTTTTGCCAGTGATTTTTGATTTTTCAGATCTCCTGCATCTGCAGTTCTTCATTTTATATTAATCTGCTCCTCTTTGCCCTGTGATAGAGCACTGCACTTCTCAAATGTCATGACAGGGTCTGAGAGGTGTGGGGTTAGGTAAAAGGATGCCAGTCTTTCAGCAGATATTTGCTAAGAGGCAAGTTGTTAAGATAGAACCAGAATCAGACATGAGGGTCACCTCAGCTAAGCAAGACCAGAGATCAGAATTGTGTTGGATTTATTCTGCATGTGCTCTGGCCAGTGGCTGAATGCCATGTCTTATGCAGACATCAAAATGGAAACCAAAATGTTCTTGTCCTTGAATTGCAAGGTCTAATGACTTTTTAACCTGGCTAATTGATGCATTTCTAGTTAACCAACAGCACACATGGTTAATAAATAAAGAAATTCTTTGGAAAGACTCATTCTAACTTGGTCCCTGGTGTCTGAGAAATTCGGCTCAACAATTGCATGACTTACAGCAACCCTTAACACTTCAGTTACGTTCAGTCAGTTAGCTATAGTTCTTGCTCAGAAGTAGATCGACAGTGGTTAAAGATAGATTCACTCCAAATAATGAGCAGCCAGCAGTTTATTTAAGGAACAGAGGAAATGCCAACATGCAAGACCACAATTCTCTGTTCTCTTTGGCTCATGACTTTTTGCAAAACAACAAAATATTTTGAAATTGTATAGCAATTTGTTTGGGTGCACCACAGTAAACAAAAGTCTTATTCTCTACTTATTCATGGGGTATGGACTTCACTGGTTGGGCCAGCATTCACAGCCTGAGCTAGTTGCCCTCAAGAGGTTGGTGGTCAGCTGCCTTCTTGAATAGCATTTGATGTCAGCAGGCCCATAATGCTGTTAAGGAGAAAGTGAGGTCTGCAGATGCTGGAGATCAAAGTTGAAACTTTGTTGCTGGAACAGCACAGCATGTCAGGCAGCATCCAGGGAACAGGAGATTCGACTTTTCGGGCACAGGCCCTTCTTCAGGAAGATTCCTGAAGAAGGGCCTGTGCCCGAAACGTCGAATCTCCTGTTCCCTGGATGCTGCCTGACCTGCTGTGCTGTTCTAGCAACAAAGTTTCAACCATAATGCTGTTAAGGATGGAGTTCCAGGATTTAGGATTAGATTGGTGCTAGAAAAGCACAGCTGGTCAGGCAGCATCCGCTGAGCAGGAAAATCGACATTTCGGGCAAAAGCCCTTCATCAGGAATACAGGCAGAGAGCCTGAAGGGTGGAGAGATAAATGAGAGGAGGGTGGGGGTGGGGAGAAAGTAGCATAGAGTACAATAGGTGAGTGAGGGAGGGGATGAAGGTGATAGGTCAGGGAGGAGGGTGGAGTGGATAGGTGGAAAAGAAGATAGGCAGGTAGGACAAGTCATGGGGACAGTGCTGAGCTGGAAGTTTGTTACTGGGGTGAGGTGGGGGAAGGGGAAATGAGGAAACTGTTGAAGTCTACATTGATGCCCTGGGGTTGAAGTGTTCTGAGGCGTCTGGTAGTGAGGGAGCGGCGGTGAAGGAGGCCCAGAACCTCCATGTCCTCAGCAGAGTGGGAGGGGGAGTTGAAATGTTGGGCCACAGGGTGGTGTGGTTGATTGGTGCGGGTGTCCCAGAGATGTTCCCTAAAGCGCTCTGCTAGGAGGCGTCCAGTCTCCCCAATGTAGAGGAGACCGCATCGGGAGCAACGGATACAATAAGTGATATTAGTGGATGTGCAGATATAACTTTGATGGATGTGGAAGGCTCCTTTAGGGCCTTGGATGGAGGTGAGAGAGGAGGTGTGGGCACAGGTTTTGCAGTTCCTGCGGTGGCAGAGGAAGGTGCCAGGACAGGAGGGTGGGTTGTAGGGGGGCGTGGACCTGACCAGGTAGTCACAGAGGAAAGGGGTGGGGAGGGAAATATATCCCTGGTGGTGGGGTCCGTTTGGAGGTGGCAGATATGTCAGCGGATGATTTGGTTTATGCGAAGGTTGGTAGGGTGGAAGGTGAGCACCAGGGGTGTTCTGTCCTTGTTACGGTTGGAGGAGTGGGGTCTGAGGGCGGAGGTGCGGGATGTGGACGAGATGCGTTGGAGGGCATCTTTAACCACGTGGGAAGGGAAATTGCAGTCTCTAAAGAAGGAGGCCATCTGGTGTGTTCTGTGGTGGAACTGGTCCTCCTGGGAGCAGATCCGGTGGAGGCGGAGGAAATGGGAATACGGGATGGCATTTTTGCAGGAGATAGGGTGGGAAGAGGTGTAATCCAGGTAGCTGTGGGAGTCGGTGGGTTTGTAAAAAATATCAGTGTCAAGTCAGTCGTCATTAATGGAGATGGAGAGGTCCAGGAAGGGGAGGGAGGTTTCAGAGATGGTCCAGGTAAATTTAAGGTCAGGGTGGAATGTGATGGTGGAGTTGATGAATTGCTCAACCTCCTCGCGGGAGCATGAAGGAGAAATTGTTACGGGTGAGGCGAAGGAGAAATTGTTAAGGGTGAGGACCAGCTACACTGAAAGGACAATGCTGTACATCCACATCAGGATGTTGAGTGGCTTACAGGCAACTTATAGAACATAGAACAATACAGCGCAGAACAGGCCCTTCGGCCCTCGATGTTGTGCCGACCTGTGAACTATTCTCAGCTCATCCCCCTACACTATCCCAAAATCATCCATGTGCTTATCTAAGGATTGTTTAAATCTCCCTAATGTGGCTGAGCTGACTACATTAGCAGGTAGGGCATTCCACGCCCTTACCACTCTCTGCGTAAAGAACCTGCCTCTGACATCAGTCTTAGATCTATCACCCCTCAATTTGTAGTTATGCCCCCTCATACTCGCTGAAGTCATCATCTGAGGAAAAAGACTTTCACTGTCTACTCTATCTAATCCTCTGATCATCTTGTATGTCTCTATCAAATCCCCTCTTAGCTTTCTTCTTTCCAATGAGAACAGGTTCAAGTCTCTCAGCCTTTCCTCATAAAACCTTCCCTCCAGACCAGGCAACATCCTGGTAAATCTCCTCTGTACCTTTTCCAATGCTTCCACATCCTTCCTGAAATATGGGGACCAGAATTGTACACAATTATAGGTAGTGGTGTTCCTGTATAACTGCCACTTTTGTCCTTGCTGGTTGTGGAGGTTGTATATTTAGTACTAAGGAACCTTGGAAAATTTCTGCAGACCCGTCTTGTAGATGGTACACAGTGCTGCTGCTGAGTGTCAGTGTGGAGAGAAAGAATGTTTGTAGATTGGGTGCCAAACAAATGGGCAGCTTTGTCCTGCATGGTGTCAAGCTTCTTGAGTGTTGCTCAAACTGTGCTCTTCAAAGCAATTGGGGAGTATTCTATCATACTTCTCACTTGAGTCTTGTAGGTGATGGACAGGCTCTAGGGAGTCAGAAGGTGATTTATTAGCTTCAGGTTTTAGATTAGATTACTTACAGTGTGGAAACAGGCCCTTCGGCCCAATAAGTCCACACCGACCCGCCGAAGCACAACTCACCCAGACCCATTCCCCTACATTTACCCCTGCACCTAATGCTACGGGCAATTTAGCATGGCCACTTCACCTAACCTGCACATTTTTGGACAGTGGGAGGAAACCGGAGCAAACCCACACAGACACGAGGAGAATGTGCAAACTCCACACAGACAGTCGCCTGAGGTGGGAATTGGACCCAGGTCTCTGGCGCTGTGAGGCAGCAGTGCTAAGCTGACCTACTCTTGTAGCCACAGTATTTATATGGCTAGTCCAGTTCAGTTTCTGATTAATGGGTGATTTCCAGGATGTTGATCGTGCAGGATTCAGTGATAGTAATGTGACTGATAATCAAGGGGCAACTGTTAACAATTTTCTCTTAGTTGAAATGGTCATTCCCTGGCACTTCTGTGGCGCAAATGCCACTTGGCAGTTGTCAGCCCAAACTGAGATATTGTCCAAACTGAGATAACGTTTTTTTTCTTTTCGCAGTCTGTTTTTTTTCCAACTAGGAGCAGGAACCCGGAAGTCGTCAACAGAGGCTTCTGGGAAGGTAAGAAGTTTGAGTGGAGAAGGAACCCGAGACACTACACGTGTAGTGTCTCCTACCCTCCCTCCTCCTCTAACCTAAAAAAAAGGACTCAGTCGGCTGAACAGGTAAGCTACTCAGTGTTCTTGTTTTGGAGACTAAGTGTAGAGTTATGGCAGCGCAAGCAGTGGAATGTTCCTCCTGCAGGATGTTTGAGGTAGAGGTGACCACCGATGCTCCTGCCGACTTCACCTGCGGGAAGTGCAGCCAGTTCATCCAGCTCCTCACAGACTGGAGCTGGATGAACTGAGGATTATTCGAGAGGCTGAGAGGGTCATAGATAGAAGCTACAGGGACATAGTTACACCAGAGAACAGAGGTAGCTGGGTAACAGTTAGAGGTGGGAAAGGGAGGAAGCAGGCAGTGCAGGGATCCCCTGTGGTTGTTCCCCTCAACAATAAGTATACCACTTTGGATACTGTTGGGGGGGATGGCCTAGCAGGGGTAAGCTGCAGTGACCGGGTCTCTGGCATGAGGTCTGGCTCTGAGGCCCAGAAGGGAAAGGGGGAGAGGAGGAGAGCGCTAGTTATAGGAGACTCTATAGTTAGACGGACAGGCAGGCGGTTCTGTGGACATGGGCGAGACTCTCGGATGGTTTGTTGCCTCCCGGGTGCCAGGGTCCAAGACGTCTCGGACCGTGTCTTCAGAATCCTTAAGGGGGAGGGTGTGCAGCCAGAAGTTGTGGTGCACGTTGGCACCAACAACATAGGTAGGAAGAGGGGTGGGGAGGTCATTCAGGAGCTCAAGGAGTTAGGCTGGAAGCTAAAAGCTAGGACGGACAGAGTCGTCATCTCTGGGTTGTTGCCGGTGCCACTTGACAGTGAGGCAAGGAATAGGGAGAGAGTGCAGTTGAACATGTGGCTGCAAGGATGGTGTAGGAGGGAGGGCTTCAGGTATTTGGACAATTGGACTGCATTCTGGGGAAGGTGGGACCTGTACAAGCGCTCGAACCAGAAGGGCACAAATATCCTGGGAGGTAGGTTTGCTAGCACTCTTCGGGGGGGGTTTAAACTAATTTGGCAGGGGGATGGGATCTGGACTTGTAGTCCAGCAAGTAGGTTAGCTGTTTTTCAGAATGTCCAAGAATGTAGGGAGGCTGTGGAGAAGGTAGCACTGACAGGGAATACTTGCGGACACAGAGATGGGCTCAAGTGTGTATACTTCAATGCAAGGAGTATTAGAAATAAGGTGGGTGAACTTAAGGCGTGGATCGGTACTTGGGACTACGATGTTGTGGCCATCACGGAAATGTGGATAGAAGAGGGACAGGAATTGTTGTTGGAGATTCCTGGTTACAGATGTTTCAGTAAGATTGGGGGGGGTGGTAAAAAAGGAGGGGGGGGGGGGGTGGCGTTGCTAATTAGAAATGGTATAAATGCTGCAGAAAGGCAGTTCGAGGGGGATCTGCCTTTGGAGGTAGTATGGGCTGAAGTCAGAAATAGGAAAGGAGCAGTCACCTTGTTGGGTGTTTACTATAGGCCCCCCAATAGCAGCAGAGATGTGGAGAAACAGATTGGGAAACAGATTTTGGAAAGATGCAGAAGCCACAGGGTAGCAGTCATGGGCGACTTCAACTTCCCAAATATTGATTGGAAGCTCTTTAGATCAAGTAGATTAGATGTGGCGGTGTTTGTGCAGTGTGTCCAGGAAGCTTTTCTAACTCAGTATGTAGATTGTCTGACCAGAGGGGAGGCCATATTGGATTTGGTACTTGGTAACGAACTGGGACAAGTGATGGGCTTGTTAGTGGGTGAGCATTTTGGTGATGGTGACCACAATTCTGTGACTTTCACCTTGGTTATGGAGAGAGATAGGTGCGTGCAACAGGGCAGGTTTTACAATTGGGGGAAGGGTAAATATGATGCTGCAAGACAGGATCTGAGGAGCATAAATTGGGAGCATAGGCTGTCAGGGAAGGATGTCGTTGAAATATGGAACTTTTTCAAGGAACAGATACGACGTGTCCTTGAGATGTATGTACCTGTCAGGCAGGAAAGAGATGGTTGTGTGAGGGAACCTTGGTTGACGAGGGAGGTTGAGTGTCTAGTAAAGAGGAAGAAGGAAGCTTACACAAGGTTCAGACAGAGCGTTGGAGGGATACAGGATAGCCAGGAGGGAGCTGAAGAAAGGGATTAGGAGAGCTAAGAGAGGGCATGAAAAATCTTTGGTGGGTAGGATCAAGGATAACCCCAAGGCCTTTTATGCGTATGTGAGAAACATGAGAATGACGAGAACGAGGGTAAGTCCGATCAAGGACAGTAGTGGGAGACTGTGTATTCAGTCGGAAGAGATAGGAGAGGTCTTGAATGAGTATTTTTCTTCAGTATTTACAAATGAGAGGGACCGTATTGTTGAAGAGGAGAGTATGAAATGGACTGGTAAGCTAGAGGAGATACTTGTTAGGAAGGAAGATGTGTTGGGCATTTTGAAAAACTTGAGGATAGACAAGTCCCCTGGGCCTGACGGGATATATCCGAGGATTATGTGGGAAGTAAGCGAGGAAATTGCAGAACCGTTGGCAATGATCTTTTCGTCTTCACTGTGAATAGGGGTGGTGCCAGGGGACTGGAGAGTGGCGAATGTTATGCCCCTGTTCAAAAAAAGGAATAGGGATAACCCTGGGAATTACAGGCCAGTTAGTCTTACTTTGGTGGTAGGTAAAGTAATGGAAAGGGTACTGAGGGATAGGATTTATGAGTATCTGGAAAGACACTGCTTAATTAGGGACAGCCAGCATGGATTTGTGAGGGATAGGTCTTGCCTTACAAGTCTTATTGAATTCTTTGAGGAGGTGACCAAGCATGTGGATGAGGGTAGAGCAGTGGATGTAGTGTACATGGATTTTAGTAAGGCATTTGATAAGGTTCTCCATGGTAGGCTTATGCGGAAAGTCAGGAGGCATGGGATAGTGGGAAATTTGGCCAGTTGGATAGAGAACTGGCTAACGGGTCGAAGTCAGTGAGTGGTGGTAGATGGTAAATATTCAGCCTGGAGCCCAGTTACAAGCAGAGTTCCGCAGGGATCAGTTCTGGGTCCTCTGCTGTTTGTAATTTTTATTAATGACTTGGAAGAGGGAGTCGAAGGGTGGGTCAGTAAATTTGCAGACGATATGAAGATTGGTGGAGTTGTGGATAGTGAGGAGGGCTGTTGTCGGCTGCAAAGGGACTTAGATATGATGCAGAGCTGGGCTGAGGAGTGGCAGATGGAGTTCAACCCTGTCAAGTGTGAGGTTGTCCATTTTGGAAGGACAAATAAGAATGCGGAATACAGGGTTAACGGTGGGATTCTTAGTAAGGTGGAGGAGCAGAGGGATCTTGGGGTCTATGTTCATAGGTCTTTGAAAGTTGCCACTCAGGTGGATAGAGCTTGTAAGAAGGCCTATGGTGTATTAGCGTTCATTAGCAGAGAGATTGAATTCAAGAGTCGTGAGGCGATGTTGCAGCTGTACAGGACCTTGGTAAGGCCACATTTGGAGTACTGTGTGCAGTTCTGGTCGCCTCACTTTAAGAAAGATGTGGAAGTTTTGGAGAGGGTGCAGAGGAGATTTACCAGGATGTTGCCTGGAATGGAGAATAGGTCGTACGAGGATAGGTTGAGCGTGCTAGGCCTTTTCTTATTGGAACGGAGAAGGATGAGGGGTGACTTGATAGAGGTTTATAAGATGATCAGGGGAATAGATAGAGTAGACAGTCAGAGACTTTTTCCCTGGGTACAACAGAGTGTTACAAGGGGACATAAATTTAAGGTGAAGGGTGGAAGGTATAGGGGGGGTGTCAGGGGTAGGTTCTTTACCCAGAGAGTGGTGGGGGCATGGAATGCGCTGCCTGTGGGAGTGGCAGAGTCAGAATCATTGGTGACCTTTAAGCGGCAATTGGATAGGTTCATGGATAGGTGCTTAAGCTAGGACAAATGTTCGGCACAACATCGTGGGCCGAAGGGCCTGTGCTGTGCTGTTTTGTTCTATGTTCTATGTTCCAGATCTTGCTGCATTTGGACAAAGATTATTTCAGTATCTGAGGAGTCACAAATGCGGCTGAGTATTGCGCAGTCAAGAGCAAACATATCCTTTCTGATCTTCTGATGGGGAAAAGGTCATAGTCAAAGATGGTTGAGCCTAGGACACTACCCTGAGGAACTCCTGTAGAGATGTCCTGAGGCTGAGGTGATTAAACTCCAAATACCACAACCATCTTCCTTTTTGCCAGATATGACTCTAACCGGTGGAGTGCTTTCCCCTGATTCCCAATTATTCTAGTTTTTCTAAAGTTCCTTGGTACCATACTCAAAAATGGCCTTGATGTTAAGGGCAGTAACTCTCACCTTACCTGCTATAACAAGTTACTGAGGGAGAATGAAAAGGAAGAGATTTTGAGCCTGGACATTAAGAGAAAAGAGAACAGGCTTTAAGTAGACTTTTAAAGTGAAGCAGAACAGTTTATGCTGACAATTCCAAAAGGGAGGCCAGAGTTGGTTGAAGGATATGCCACCAGGCTGGAGGAGCTGTGGAGAGAAAGACCAACTGTGCACTGACTTGAAGATGAGACTAGGATGTCCAACTCAAAGCATTAGGAGCAAGATTCATCGGGCAAAAGCTCATAAGTAAATGACACAACTTATGGACACCAATCTGTGAGTGAGTCATCTCAGAGTTTTACAATGAGTAGAAATGGTTGAACACATTCCTGATTTTAATGCCTTTTACTGACCATGTAATTCTTAGTTCCTCAAATCCTGGCATTTGACTGCTCCAAGCAAATCTCACTTCCCCAATGGAGGAATCAACTGTGGCAGTTAGTGAACCAAATTCTCCATCTGTGCTTGACTAAGGTCTTCTTGAAGAGTGTTAAGTGGTCTTTAGCAAAGGGACTGTGGAAATATGACAAGCTTCAGAAAAGCTTTTAGCTTGTACAAATAAATCAGAACTGTGGCATGAATTGATAGTCTGAATGAAGATTTTGCCATAGAGTCTCACTGGGTCACAATGGGTCACAGAACAATACCAAAAGGCTGTGACCTTATCTCTAACTCCTTCACCCATCCTTCCTGTTCAAAATGGCACTTTACATCTCATATTATGTGATTGATGTGTAAGCTTATTTTCCTTTGGGGCTTCTTGTGTTCCTACCTCTGAGCTGGGACACCAGGGTTCAAGTCCTACCTGATTCAGAGGTGTGTAATGCCATCCTTGTTCAGATTAATTAGGAAATATCTATTCTTCTCTCTCACCTCACCCAAATCTGAATATATAAACTTACACATAAGCATTTAAAACCATCATGTTGTGCCGATTGGCTTTCATCACTGAGTCAGCAAACCTGAACTTGAGATAGTTGTTCAGTCATATTCCATTTCTCTGCTGATTGAACTGGTTTCCAGTCTCTTGCTAAGTTCCTTTAAAAAGATGATTTTAGAATTTAATCTTTAAAAGGAAGTCAATGCCCATTTGCATCGTTAACGTCCTCAAAGTCATTGTTGGCACATGGGTTTTATATTGAGAATACAGCAGACTTCCCCCTTCCCTGTATGAACAAGAACATAACTACTTGCAATATTTGATACAGCTTTTTGTACAATATTAAAAGCACTGGATTTGTAATATTTTTACCTTACCCTCTCATTATCTTTCACCGACAACACAACATGGCATCCCATAACATTCCAACAAAACTTCAGGCTAGCGTTCAGAAGGTTGTTTTAGAATGCATCTGTACAGTTGATGTTTCCATCAGACCTTCACATTCACATGAATTGTTCAGGTTTGGATTTATCAATGAATGTCAATCTGCAATTTATTTTGTTTTATTTGGACCTATTGGTAGGGAGGGACGATCACACAGTCCTTATGGAAGATAAGTCAGTCTTCACATTGAGGGCATTGTTCACCCCGTGACATGACACCACATAACTTAATACCTAGTGATATGTCAGCTTTATTTCTGACTTGATTTTTTTATTGTTGTCGATAAAAACAACCAAGTGATTTAATAGGCCAATTTAGAGAACAGTTGTGAGCCAACAACATTATTGTGAATCTGGAGTCACGTGGGCAGACTGAGTAAGGACAGCAAACCCCTGAAGGATATTTGGCTATGAGGTATGTTTGTTTTCTTACAATTTGGTATTTTCACCATCATTAATAATGAATCTAGCATTTTACCCCAGATGTATTAATTAATTAAATTGAAATTCCCCAGCTGTCATGATGGCATTTGAACTCATGATTCCAGAATATTAGTCTGGGTCTCCACGTTAAAAACCAAGTAACATTATCACAACTCTGCTCCCATCCCTGTAGGGTGAGGAATATTTGAAATTTGCACTCCTTTTTGTGTGGAAGAAATGCTTCCTGACATCACAGTTGAACACTGTAGCTCTAATTATAAAATTATATCCCTTTGCTCTGGATTCCCTTGCCAGAGGAAATCGTTTATCTATTCTATCAAATCCTTTAATTACATTAAACACCACAATTAGATTACCCTTTAATCTTCTACACTGAAGAAAATATAAACCCAGCCATTGCAGTTTGTCTTGATAATTTAACACTTCTAGCCCCGTTATGATTCTGGTGAATTTGTCCTACATCTTTTCATGCTCTCAATGAAGAGTCATTGTGGATTTCTGGCTGAAAGCCCAGACAACTAGTGGAGAGCTAAAACATCTAGGCCCCTGCTTAATTGACATCATTGGCCGATCAATTTCACAATGTACCTTTACTCAAGCCTAAGTGCTTTCAAGAGCAGTCTGGTTTCAGATATTGAAAGTTAAAGAGTCTAGATGTTTGACATTTATATTGGACTACATTGAATGGAATACTTTGTTAAAGCATAGTGGGTTCACGATCATGGTAAGTTACAAATGAATCTCTTTTTAAAGTTTTGTTTTACATCAGTAACTATCACCATAAGGTTCATTATTTTTATACAGTGTACAATGGTTGAATGGGCATAGATGTGCCATATTTCAGCATGAGGCATGATGGATAATACTTTTGGTGGGGGGAGATATAGCATGGCCAGAAGGTCATGAGGAGTATCTTGTGGGCTCATGACCTGAACCACCCTGCACTCCTAAAAGACCCAAATGAAAACCAAAAATCCCAGGAATAGGGTAGGAAATCCCAGAACTGATCGTTTTTTGGAAGAAGTAACAAAGAGGATTGATGAGGGCTGAGCAGTAGGCGTGATCCAGATGGACTTCAGTAAGGCGTTTGACAAGGTTTCCCCATGGGAGACTGGTGAGCAAGGTTAGGCCTCATGGAATACAGGGAGAACTGGCCATTTGGATACAGAACTGGCTCAAAGATAGAAGACAAAGGGTTGATTTTCAGACTGGAGGCCTGTGACCAGTGGAGTGCCATAAGGATCGGTGCTGGGTCCTCTACTTTTTGTCATTTATATAAATTATTTGGATGTGAGCTTAAGAGGTAAAGTTAGTAAGTTTGCAGATGACACTAAAATTGGAGGTGTAGTGGACAGTGAAAAAGGTGACCTCAGATTGCAATGGGATCTTGATCAGATGGGCAAATGGGCTGAGGAGTGCAGATGGAGTTTAATTCAGATAAATGTGAGGTGCTGCATTTTGGGAAAGTAAATCTTAGCAGGACGTCTACACTTAATGGTAAGGTCCTTGGAGTGTTGCTGAACAAAGAGACCTTGGAGTGCAGGTTCATAGCTCCTTGAAAGTGGAGTCACAGGTAGATAGGATAGTGAAGAAGGTGTTTGGTATGACTTCCTTTATCCGTCAGAGTATTGAGTACAGGAGTTGGGAGGTCATGTTGCATCTGTACAGGACATTGGTTAGACCACGTTTGAAATATTGCGTGTAATTATGGTCTCCTTCCTATCAGAAAGATGTTGTGAAACTTGAAAGGGTTCAGAAAATATTTACAAGGATGTTGCCAGGGTTGGAGGATTTGAGCTATAGGGAGAGGCTGAACAGGCTTGGGCTGTTTTCCCTGGAGCATCAGAGGCTGAGGGTTGACCTTAAAGAGGTTTATAAAATCATGAGGGGCATTGATAGGGTAAATAGACAAAGTCTTTTCCCTGAGGTGGGGGAGTCCAGATTTAGAGGGCATAGGTTTAGGGTGAGAGGGGAAAGATATAAGAGAGACCTAAGGGGCAACTTTTTCACGCAGAGGGTGGTACGCATGTATGAAATGGGCTGCCAGAGGAAGTGATGGAGACGAGTACAATTGCAACATTTAAAAGGCATCTGGATGGGTTGGAAGGGTTTAGAGGGATATCGATTAGGTGGTGGCAGATGGGACTATGTGAAGGGGTATGGGTGGGTTGTGGGTTGGTGTGGACTTGTTGGGCCTATTTCCACACTGTAAGTAATCTAATCTAACCTTTGCTTTTCAGATATCTGGTCAGCATGAACAAGTTGGACTGAAGGGTTTGTTTCCGTGCTGTACATCTCTATGACTCTGTGACTCTATAACTGGATCCTGGCTGCAATTCTTCAACTGTAATATCCCAAATGTGTATTTCAGAGTCCTACGGTACCTTTTTTTTAAATTGTATTTTTAACCATCCCTTTTCTCTTTATAAATTTGTGAAAACCTTTGGTGTTGATAAATTTAACATTTGATATTTTTGCAATCTTTTTCTTGTGTTCCCTTTCTGTAGCTTTTACCATCCTCAATACCTCGTTACTGTTTTTTAAATTTCCTCCGATCTATAGGATCTCTTCTGTTCTTCGCATTCGTTCGAACTCTGTCTTTTACTTTTGTATTAACTCTCACATCCTTTCCTGATGAAGGTTATTCCATAAAGAATGCAGAACGGTGGCACGGTGGCACAGTGGTTAGCACTGCTACCTCACTGTGCCAGAAACCAGGGTTCAATTCCCGCCTCAGGCGACTGACTGTGTGGAGTTTGCACATTCTCCCCGTGTCTGTGTGGGTTTCCTCCCACAGTCCAAAGATGTGCAGGTCAGGTGAATTAGCCAGTCTAAATTGCCCATAGTGTTAGGTGAAGGGGTATGGGTGGGTTGTGGGTTGGTGTGGACTTGTTGGGCCTGTTTCCACACTGTAAGTAATCTAATCTAACCTTTGCTTTTCAGGTATATGTCTCAGGATTGTACCAAATGCTTCTTTCTCCTGTTCATTAGTCCTTTTAACCATGAACAGTTTTACCCAGAACTCCTGAGGTCAATTTCAGCCACATCCATGGTCTTCCTAAACTAAATTTTAAATTTAAAACCTGAATTCATGGCTCACCCATCTCCCTCTCAAATGTAATGTCAAATTCTATCAGAATAGAGCACAAATGGGCGAGCTAAATGTTCCTTTACTGCCAAATTGCTGACTGATTCAGGCTCATTATTTCTCACCAAGTCTAATGCGATCAGTTACTTTGTGAGTTCAGGAACATATTGTTCTGGAATATTGGACACAATATTCTAAGCAAGGCATGTCAATGATTTTGTTCAGGTTTAGTATTACCTCTGTTAGTTTTTATTCTATTCCCTGGCTTGGATAATCAAATATCCCAACTAACTTTTATAACAGTTTCATCAATTTTTTTCTTTACTTTTGTCTGATATGTGTGTGTATCTGATATCTGAAGTCTGTCTGCTCTTCCACTCATTTTAAAGTGCTCTTAGCGCAACCATTTAGCACATGTCCTCTCCCGATCTCCCGCCCAAATTTCACTGCCTTGTATTTTTTGGGGCGGCACGGTGGCACGGTGGTTAGCACTGCTGCCTCACAGCGCCAGAGACCTGGGTTCAATTCCCGCCTCAGGCGACTGACTGTGTGGAGTTTGCACATTCTCCCCGTGTCTGCGTGGGTTTCCTCCGGGTGCTCCGGTTTCCTCCCACAGTCCAAAGATGTGCAAGGCCAGGTGAATTGGCCATGCTAAATTGTCCGTAGTGTTAGGTAAGGGGTAAATGCAGGGGTATGGGTGGGTTTCGCTTCGGCGGGTCGGTGTGGACTTGTTGGGCCGAAGGGCCTGTTTCCACACTGTAATCTAATCTAATCTAATCTACATTAACATTTGCCTGACCATCACACATACAATTAATCCTCGATTATTATATCTTCCTGAAGTCACTTAGCTACACTTTACACTTCACTTTGCTTTTTCCTCTGTGTTACCAGCAATTTGAGATGTGAAAAAAAGTAAAGGTATGGTTTTAATGCTAAGAGTTTGGGGCCATTAAAGGTAGAAGTTTCAAAGTTGTGAAGCCAGAGAGGTAGGTGGCTCAGGAGAGTAGACATAGTTACACTCTGAGGAAGTCATAGAGTCATAGAGATGTACAGCATGGAAACAGACCCTTCGGTCCAACTTGTCCATGCCAATCAGATATCCCTACCCAATCTAGTCCCACCTGCCAGTACCCGGCCCATATCCCTCCAAACCCTTCCAATTCATAAACCCATCTAAATGCCTCTTACATGTTACAAATGTACCAGCCTCCACCACTTCCTCTGGTAGCTCATTCTATACACGTGCCATCCTCTGCATGAAAAGGTTGCCCCTTAGATCCCTTTTATATCTTTCCATTCTCACCCTAAACCTATGCCCTCTAGTTCTGGACTCCCCCACCGCAGGAAAAAGACTTTGTCTATTTATCCTATCCATGCCCCTCATAATTTTGTAAACCTCTATAAGATCACTCCTCAGCTTCCGACGCTCCAGGGAAAACAGCCCCAGCCTGTTCAGCCTCTCCCTGTAGCTCAAATCCTCCAACCCTGGCAACATCCTTGTAAATCTTTTCTGAACCCTTTCAAATTTCACAACATCTTTCTGATAGGAAGGAGACCAGAATTGCATGCAATATTCCAACAGTGGTCTAACCAATGTCCTGTACAGCCACAACGTGACCTCCCAACTCCTGTACTCAATACTCTGATGGATAAAGGAAGTCATACCAAACACCTTCTTCACTATCCTACCTACCTGCGACTCCACTATGAACCTGCACTCCAAGGTCTCTTTGTTCAGCAACACTCCTTAAGTCCTTACCATTAAGTGTATCAGTCCTGCTAAGATTTGCTTTCCCAAAATGCAGCACCTCACATTTATCTAAATTAAACTCCATCTGCCACTTCTCAGCCCAATGGCTCATCTGATCAAGATCCCGTTGTAATCCGAGTTAACCTTCTTTGTTGTCCATGACACCTCCAATTTTGGTGTCATCTGCAAACTTACTAACTATACCTCTTACGCTCACATCCAAATAATTTATATAAATGACAAAAAGTAGTGGACCCAGCACTGATCCTTGTGGCACTCCACTGGTCACAGGCCTCCAATCTGAAAAACAACCCTCCACCATCACCCTCTGTCTTCTAGCTTTGAGCTAGTTCTGTAACCAAATGGCTAGTTCTCCTTGTATTCCATGAGATCTAACCTTGCTAACCATTTTCCCATGGGGAACCTTGTTGAACACCTTACTCAAGTTCATATAGGTTACATCCACCGCTCTACACTCATTGTTACTTTGTTACTTCTTCTTTGTTCTTCTTCTTCTCTACCTCTTTGTTACTTCTTCAAAAAACTCAATCAGGTTTGTGAGACATGATTTCCCACGCACAAAGCCATGTTGACTATCTTTAATCAGTCCTTGCGTTTCCAAATACATGTACATCCTGTCCCTCAGGATTCCCTCCAACAACTTGCCCACCACCGACGTCAGGCTCACTGGTCTATAGTTCCCTGGCTTGTCCTTACCACCTTTCTTAAACAGTGGCACCACGTTAGCTAATCTTCCGGCACCTCACCTGTAACTATTGATGATACAAATATCTCAGTAAGAGGCCCAGCAATCATTTCCCTAGCTTCCCACAGAGTTCTAGGATATACCTGATCAGGTCCTGAGGATTTATCCACCTTTATGCATTTCAAGACATCCAGCACTTCTTCTTTTGTAATATGGACACTTTTCAAGATGTCACCGTCTATTTCCCTACATTCTACCTCTTCCGTATCCTTTTCCACAGTAAATAATGATGTAAATACTCGTTTAGTATCTCCACAATTTTCTGCGGCTCCACATAAAGGCTGCCTTGCTGGTCATTGAGTGGCCCTATTCTCTCCCTAGTTACCCTTTTGTCCTTAATATATTTGTAAAATCCCTTTGGATTCTCCTTAATTCTATTTGCCAAAGCTATCTCATGTCCCCTTTTTGCCCTTCTGATTTCCCTCTTAAGTATATTCCTACTGCCTTTATACTCTTCTAAGGATTCACTTGATCCATCCTGTCTATACCTTACATATGTTTCCTTTTTTTCTCTTAACCAAACCCTCAATTTCTTTAGTCATCCAGCATTCCCTATACCTACCAGCTTTCCCTTTCACCCTGACAGGAATATTCTTTCTCTGGATTCTCGTTATCTCATTTCTGAAGGCTTCACATTTTCCAGCTATCCCTTTACCTGCGAACATTTGCCTCCAATCAGCTTTTGAAAGTTCTTGCCTAATACCGTCAAAATTGGCCTTTCTCCAAGTTAGAACTTCAACTTTTAGATCTGGTCTATCCTTTTCCATCACTATTTTAAATCTAATAGAATTATGGTCGCTGGCCCCAAAGTGCTCCCCCACTGACACCTCAGTCACCTGCCCTGCCTTATTTCCCAAGAGTAGGTCAAGTTTTGCACCTTCTCTAGTAGGTACATCCACATAATGAATCAAAACATTTTCTTGTACACACTTAACACATTCCTCTCCATCTAAACCTTTAACACTATGGCAGTCCCAGTCTATGTTTGGAAACTTAAAATTCCTTACCATAACCATCCTATTATTCTTAAAGATAGCTGAGATCTCCTTACAAATTTGTTTCTCGATTTCCCTCTGACTATTAGGGGGTCTATAATACAATCCCAATAAGGTAATCATCCCTTTTTTATTTCTCAGTTCCACCCAAATAACTTCCCTGGATGTTTTTCCAGGAATATCCTCCCTCAGTACAGCTCTAATGCTATCCCTTATCAAAAACGCCACTTCCCCTCCTCTCTTACCTCCCTTTCTATCCTTCCTGTAGCATTTGTATCCTGGAACAGCTGCCAGTCCTGCCCATCCCTGAGCCATGTTTCTGTAATTGCTATGATATCCCAGTCCCATGTTCCTAACCATGCCCTGAGTTCATCTGCCTTCCCTGTTATGTCCCTTGCATTGAAATAAATGCAGTTTAATTTATTAGTCCTACCTTGTCCCTGCCTGCCCTGACTGACTCACTTCTGGTCTCAGCTGTACCAGTCTCAGATTGACCTCTTTCCTCACTATCTCCCTGGGTCCCACTCCCCAACCTTACTAGTTTAAATCCTCCCAAGCAGTTGTAGGAAATCTTCCAGCCAGTGTATTAGTCCCTTTCCAATTTAGGTGCAATCCGTCCTTCTTGTACAGGCCACTTCTACCCCAAACAGCTTCCAGTGATCCAAAAATGTGAATCCTTCTCCCATACACCAGCTCCTCAGCCATGCATGCATCTGCTCTATCCTCCTATTCCTGCCCTCACTAGCTCGTAGCACCGGGAGTAATCCAGATATTACTACTTTCGAGGACTTCCTTTTTAAATTCCTGCCTAACTCTCTGTAATCTCCCTTAAGAAATCCAACCTTTTCCCTTCCTATGTCGTTGGTTCCAATTTGAACAATGACCTCTTGCTGGCCCCTGTCCCCCGTGAGAACATTCTGCACCCTCTGAGACATCCTTGATCCTAGCACCAGGGATGCAACACACCATTCTGATTTTTCACTGCTGGCCACAGAAACGTCTGTCTGTACCCAGAGCGTCCCCTAACACAATTGATCTCTTGGAACCCAATGCACCCCTCATTGCATTAGAGCCAGTCTCGATACCAGAAACTTGGTCCTGGGCAGTGAGTTGAAATCTTCGAGGAGAAAGTGAGGTCTGCAGACGCTGGAGATCAAAGCTGAAACTTTATTGCTGGAACAGCACAGCAGGTCAGGCAGCATCTAGGGAACAGAAGATTCGACGTTTCGGGCACATGCCCTTCCTGAAGAAGGGCATGTGCTCGAAACGTCGAATCTTCTGTTCCCTAGATGCTGCCTGACCTGCTGTGCTGTTCCAGCAATAAAGTTTCAGCCTGGGCAGTGAGTGGAGAGGGGTGGATTTCGGAATGGAAGACATGAAAACACAACTTTCTCCAATGTTCCGCTTAAATTAACTACTGCAAGGCCTTGGGAGAAGGCTGGCAGTGAGCCTGATTGACAGGCAGAAGTCAAGGAGCAGCCATAAGGAAGGTAGCAGAGTGCAGGGTGGGAATTGGCCACAATTGGAGACCATGTCTAAGGAATGGGGAGTTTGCAAAAATTGTAACCGTGGGGGGGGGGGAATGAGAATATGTGTTTACAAACTGATTAAAGCTTTGGGTGCCTGATACAATTACTTCTGTTTCACAACGAGTGCTGCAAAAGTTCTACTGGATCCAGCACACCTTTGCCTACTTTTACTCACTCAGTTTCCTGAGAGCCCAGCTTCCATGAGTTACAGATAAAAAAGTGTCCTTATAGCGGAATATGCAGCTTTGTTAAAACATCTTACTGATTGACTCACTTCCTTCCCTGGGAAGCAGGTAATTCAGCCCATCCAGACCCTCTGAAGAACATTCCACCCTGACCCACCCCATCCCTGCATTTCCCATAGCTAATCCACCTAGCCTGCACATCCATGAATACTGTGGGCAGTTGAACATGACCAATCCACCTGACCTGCACACAGGGAGAATGTGCAAACACCACACAGACAGTCACCCAAGGCTGGAAGCGAACCCAGGTCCATGCTGCTGTGAGGCAGCAGTCCTAACCACTGAGCCACAGTGTCACCCTCCTATTCATGGGGCAGAGTCCTTGTGAACATTTAAGGCTGAGATAGACAGATTCTTGATCAGTAGGGTTATGGGGAAAGGGCAGGAAAGTGGTTATGAGAAATGTTAGATCAGCCATGATCCTATTGTCAAGGAAGTTTCAAAGACATGAACTTAGAAAGATGTAATGCATGACAAACTGAACTGAGGGTGGGGGCAGGTGCTTATGAGTCCGAATGGGATTCTCTTCAGAGGGTCAGTGCTAACCTGATGGGCTGAATGGCCTCTTCTGCACTGTAGGGATTCTATGAATTTCCATTAATATTTTCAGAGGCACAAACTGGTTTAAAATCATAGTTGCAGAAAGTCTGGCCGAGTCCATTATTAAACCCCTTCACAAAAATAGGCCAATACCTATATTCCAGTAGACCGAAATCAAAACTCTAAAAGATTTATTTTAACATATATATAAATTAAACACTGATCATCACTAAAGGTTGTTTTACAAAGGATATGCTAACTTGTAGGTACCTTTCTATCAGAACAAATGAACTAATATTTTAGAGAAAGCCAGTTGAACTAGGCTTTCCTGAGGGAACAAATAAAGTGAATTCACTGTCTGATTGTTAAAAGCAAATTTGCAGTCTGGTGTGCTAATCAGGCCAGATTTCCTTCTGGGACCTGACATAACAAGTGGAGGCTTTTGCAGAGAACTCAAGTTCTTTGAATTTAAAAGAAATTTTCACCTCTCTTAAAGAAACAAGTGTACATGGAGGTGGTGGATATAAAATGGTTGCATTGTGGTGACATTACAGAATCCCTACTGTATGGAAGCAGGCCATTCAGCCCATATCACCCTTCTAAAGAGTATCGCATCCAGTCCCAACCCCACCCCCTCACCCCCATCTCTGTAACCCTAATTCACCTAGCCTGCACATTGCTGCATACTACGGGCAATTTAGCATGGATAATTCACCTAACCTGCACATCTTTGGACTGTGGGAGAAAACCAGCACACCCAGAGGAAACCCACGCAGACAGGGTGAGAATGGGAAACTCCACACAGACAGTTACTTGAGGGTGGTGTTGAACCCAGGTCCCGAGTGCTGTGAGGCAGCAGTGCTAACCACTGAGCCACCATGCCGAATACTCAGAAAGACAGCCAGACTATTGGAGTTGTGTTGTGTGATTTTTAACCTTGTACACCCCAGTCCAACACCAGCATCTCCAAATCATGAAGACTATTGGATGTTCTGAGTATTTTATCTCAAAAGTAAGAGTATTCCCTTATGCTTCAAATGAAGCAGGTAAACTGAAAGTTCGTTCTAAATTGCAGCATAATAACCACACCACTGACAGACCTACTGCAGAGAAAAGCAAAGGGATTAGGGGTGGAGAAGATTTTGAAAAGCTCAAGGTCATTTTAATAAGCAAGTCTGGGTTTGCAGCAACAATGCTTAAAGTAGTTGTCGATGTTAGTAACATAGAGCAGAGGTAGCCCTCTTTCAGGAACGTGTACCTGGAACAGAAGGACCACTCAGATATTTCTCCAGCAAACCAAACACACATCGGAAACAGTACTCCACAGTATAGAAGGAAGCCCTCAGTTGTTAGAGGCTCTCAAAGGAGTAGAGAAAGAGTACAATCAACACTGACCATGGCTCATTAATGTTTGTGGGGAAACTTCATACACGCATAACTAATAAACTCCTTTTGCTAACTCAAGAAAGCCTGGTTAAATTGGCTCCTTTCAAAAAGATGACTTTGTTTGGTCTGGTGGAACGATATTCATGAAAGAGGCTATCTTTGCGAATAAGCCTTGTTGTGACCAATTGAGGGGACCGATAAGTGAAGATGGTAAAATAACTGCACAGAGGCTGGTATCCTGTCACCAGGTCACCCTTTATTTACATGGGCTCTGATCAGCTGGCTCAAAGCCAGTCCCTCGAGTGAGGAAGCTCTGTCAACCTCCTGTTTATATCTGCCAGCAGGGCTCCCTGATTAGCCCCAGGTTAACCATCCCAATCAGGGTCCTCATATGAAATGTGATCCACCTGGCCCTCATCCCAATCACTACAGAAGGGAATTCAGTTCATCACTCCTCACCGGAAGTTTTCTTGTTTTATATTAATCCATGTTGGCTGGACCACCATCTATTGCCCATCCCTAGTTGCTCTTGAAAAGGTGGAGGTGAGCTGTCTTCTTGAACTGCTGCAATCCATTTAGAGTGCATATAGAGTCATACAGCACAGAAACAATCCCTTCAGTCCAACTCATCCATGCTGACCAGACATCCTAACCTAATCTAGTCCCATTTGCAAGCACTTGGCCCACATCCCTCTAAACCCTTGCTATTCATATACCTGTCCAGATGCCTTTTAAATGCTGCAATTGTACCAGCCTCCACCACTTCCTCTGGCAGCTCATTACATACACATACCAGTCTCTGCATGAAAATGTTGCCACTTAGGTCTCTTTTAAATCTTTCCCCTCTCACCCTAAACCTATGCCCTCTAGTTTTGGATCCCCCACCCTGGGAAAAAGACCTTGGATATTCACCCTATCCAAGCCCCTCATGATTTTATAAACCTCCATAAGGTCACTCTCAGCCTCCGATGCTCTAGGGAAAATAATCCAGCCTGACCCTATAGCTCAAACTCTCCAATCCTGGCAACATCCTTGTAAATCTTTTCTGAACTCTTTCAAGTTTAACAACATCCTTCCTATAGCAGGACACAGTCCAGCCTGATAGAGGAACCAATCCCATTACACTATTAGGTGATGATCAATGTGTTCTCCAAAGTAACTATCTTTTTTCAGTGCTGTGAGTAAGGGAGTTTCAGCATTTTGACCCAGTGACATTGAAAGAAAGAACTACAATTTATTTCTGTTAAATTTGACATTTTGAGGTATCCCATCCAGACGTGTAATAACTCCTGGCCTTTCAATGTGAAACTGCACATGGTCATGTAGAAAAATGATGGTTTGATTGATGATTTATAACATTCCCGTCCTGCCAGCTGCTCCTAAACACTAAAACAAACTCATCCAATACATCCTCCTTTCCTCTCCATCATCAGCCAGCCAGTCTCCTGGAATTTGCAAAGAAGAAGAAAACAAATTTTAACAAAGAAATGCTAGGAAATTCCACTCTCAAACTGTACACACAACCTCCAGCCTCCCCCACCCCCACCACAATTCCCTCTTTAAGCAATCAAGTACACTCCATGAGACTGCAGCCGTAGACAAACTGACCACTCGTACCTACACCCACTTCCTGTAGCTCAAGTTGCCTTCCATTCACAGAAAATTATCAACTTTCCTTTGAACAAACTCCCTGGCTATACCGACATTTTAGCTCAAATGGCAATACCTCCTTACAAATATAACTTCCTAACATCAGGCAAATGAATATGCAGGAATACACAGGCAGAAAAAGACCCATCAAGCCTGTACAGCATCTATAATATCTATTACACCATGACCATTTTGCCAGTGCATTTTAACTGTTACTAATTGCTACTTTTGTCCCTCACAAATTCAGTAATGATGTAATCGCTTTGAGAGTCAAGCAAGCAAGGAAAAATGTCAGGGCCAACAAGAGGAAACATTTGAAAACTCCTTCACCAATCTCCTCAACAATCAAAACCAGTCCAGGGGACCTCATGAGCCGTACATTAATGAACTGAAGAGCTACTTATTGTTGAAGTTAAAATACCCAATCACTCATTCGGTTTCTCATTGCCCATCTCAGATCAAGACTGTAATAATGTTTTCTCCATATAGTGCCCAGCAGTGAAAATCCACATTTGTTCCTCATCATTCTGAGTGACTCCTTTCTCTATCTTGCTGGACAAATTCAGGTTACAATGTCGGAAATAAGTATTAGCAAGTAATGAATTTTCAGCAACATATCAAGCAATGTGACGCATTAGATTCATCTGAAAATAACTGCAATGAAAGGAGAATTAGGTGCCCCGATGGATGAGTTGGCTGGGACTCAATTGCCTTGAGTACATATTTCTTCTTGTGATCTTGGAAATGAAGAAGTGTTTGGACTTTTTGGCCAGATTTTCAACTTTGACAAGATACTGTGGAAATAACTCAGAACAGATCTTATTCCTGTGGTATGGACAACTGTTAACAGTGTGACCATGGATTCGATCAGACTAGCTTAGTCTTCTCGTGCCATCAATGCTTTTAAAATATATTCAGTTTTGGAGCAACTTCAGGTGTGATTTATATGGTCTCGATGTGACATTTTTCATTTAGGAGGACAGGAAAATTGATTGAGGGACGAGTACTGTTATAACCTCGGTAGATGATTAGATTACCTACAGTGTGGAAACAGGCCCAATCAGTCCACACTATCCCTCTGAAGAGTAACCCACCCAGACACATTTCCCTCTGATTAATGCACCTAACACTATGGGCAGTTTACCATGGCCAATTCACCTGAACTGCACATTTTTGGACTGTAGGAGGAAACCTGAGCCGATTTGGATCCCTCCGGAGATCTGCTGCCCTAAGCTTGACATGTATGCTCGAACCGTCAGGAATTATGTAATTGCCAGTTCAGCAGACACGGGGAGAACATGCAAACGCCACACAGACAGTCGCCCGAGGCTGGAATCGAACCAGGTACCCTGTTGCTGTGAGGCAGCAGTGCTAACCACTGAGCCATCGTGCCACCCCTTTATATTACTGGACAGATCACATCCCAGACTAAAATCTGGCTTGACAGATTTTTTTTTTGATTTTAACAAGATGAGCTTTCACTGAAACATATGCTTATAATATCGAAGATTTTGTTTTAACAATAAGATGGGTGTTAAGGATCCCAGAGCACTATTTGAAGAGCAAGAAAGTTTGCAAAGTGGCTAATGTTTATCCCTCAACCAGCACCACTGAAATGGATGATCTAATCATATATTTGCGTCACAGGTAGGCAGGATGGTTAAGAAGGAATTTAGCATGCTTGCTTTCATTGCTCAGAGCTTTGAATATAGGAATTGGGACATTATGTTGAGGTTGTACACAATATTTGTGGTCTTTTCCCTCGGGTGGGAGAGTTTAAAAAAAGAGAGCATGTTTTTAAGGTCAGAGGCGAAAGATTTAATTAAGACACAAGGGGCAACCTTTTTACACAGAGACTGGTTAGTGTGTGAATGAACTTCCAGAGAAATTGGTGGATCCAGATACAATTACAATGTTTTAAAGACATTTGGATAGGTTTGTGAATAGGAACGTTTTGGAGGGATATGGGCTAACTGCAGGCAGGTGGGACTAGCTTTAGTTTGGGAACATAGTCGGCATGGTCTGGTTAGACTGAAGAGTCTGTTTCTGTGTCATATGACTCTAAGACTATTTATTCACTTGCTTTTAATTGGAACCCTGTTGTACAGAAATTGACTGATCCATTTCCTGCAGGAGTGAATCAAAAAAGCACAGAATTGACTGAAAGCATTTTGTGATGTCGCAAAATTGTGAAAAGTACTGAATAAGTACAAATCTTTCTTTCTACCCGGTTTGAATCCTTACGAATTGTTTGCACACATTAGCAGAAAATACAGCAACAGGTTGCCAGAACCTGTTCTTGGTACATAACGTTCAATTTTACAAAAATTTCCAAAATACTTCCTCAGCAAATCTAGTTTAAAGGGAACCAGATTATCATTTATGCCCCTTGAGACCATGGTTTACTTTCCCAATGTGAATATTATATCCTCATTGTGCTCAAGATACAGCAGTACAGTTACGAGACATAGCCAAGCAGAAAAGGTGACAGAACTACACCATGTACATGCACACCAAGAGCCAGAAACTGGAAAAACTTGGCATCACCACCAGCAGTAGCCAACCCTCCCCTGGCACCACAGATGAATACTTTACCACCATGGGGAAATCTATCGCCAACTTATTGGACCACACCCTTCAACTGGAAGAGATTGAAGTTCTTAGCCGAGGGATCAATTTCTGCCCCACCACCAAAATCGACCTCATGGGTCTTGTGGCAGACATGGAGGAATGCATCAGACGAATGAGACTCTGGGAATTCTTCCAAGATGTCAGCAGTGATCCCAAGGAGCAAACCGACAAACCGAAATAGTCATCAGAGAGATCTGTAGAGGAGCGACCAAAAAAGGAGCCGATTTGGATCCCTCCGGAGATCTGCTGCCCTAAGCTTGACATGTATGCTCGAACCGTCAGGAATTATGTAATTGCCAGATTCATCAGCCACTCCCACAAGGTAGAGCAAAACATCACCCGATCACACCGCAACACCATCCATGCTCTCAAAGCCAATCGCAACATTGTCATCAAACCAGGAAATAAAGAAGAAGCCATTGTCATTCAGAATAGAACAGATTACTGCAAGGAAGTGCACCGACAACTGAACAACCAGGAACACTACAGGCAACTACCAGCCGATCCGGCCAAAGAGCACACCCTTGAACTAAACACATTGATCAAGATTTTTGATCCAGTCCTTCAGAGTTCCCTACATGCTCTCACCCCACATACTTCTCACATAGGGGATTTCTACTGCCTTCAGAAGGTACACAAAGCCAGCACACCCGGACATCCCATCATATCAGGCAATGGGATGCTGTGTGAGAACCTCTCTGGCTATGTCAAGGGCATCTTGACTCCCAGCTTCTGTCACAGCATTACAGATTTCTTACAGAAACTCAGCACCACGGACCAGTCGAACTAGGAACATTCCTCGTCACAGTGGATGTGTTAGCACTCTACACCAGCATCCCCCACAATGACGGAATTGCGGCAACAGCCTCAGTACTCAACACCAACAACTGCCAATCTCCGAGCACCATCCTACACCTCATCCGCTTTATCCTCAACCATAACATTTTCACCTTTGACAACCAGTTCTTCATCCAGACACACCGAATGGCCATGGGGACTAAACTTGTGCCCAGTATGCCAACATTTTCATGCATAGTTTTGAACAAGACTTCTTTGCTGCACAGGATCCCCAACCAACACTATTCCCCAGATATATTGACAACATTTTCTTCCTCTGGACCCATGGCGAGGAGTCACTGAAACAGCTACCCAGTGATATCAACGAGTTTCATCCCACCATCAGACTTACCATGGACTACTCTTTAGTATCTGTCTCATTCTTGGACTCATGTATCTCCATCAAGGATGGGCACCTCAGTACCCCACTCTATCGCAAACCCATGGATAATCTCACAATGCTACACTTCTCCAGCTTCCACCCTAAACATATTAAAACAGCCATTCCCTATGGATAAGCCCTATGGATACACAGGATTCGCTCAGATTGAGGGGGAACATGATGGACACCTGAAGGTAATCAAGGATGTCATCATAAGAACAGGGTACAATGCTCAACTTTTTAATCGCCAGTTCCGACATGCCACAGCGAGAAACATTAATGACCCCCTCAAGAGACAAACACGGGTTGCAACTGACAGTGTACTCTTCATTGTCCAGTACTTCCCAGGAGCCAAAAAACTGCACCATGTTCTTCACAGCCTGCAATATATTATCGATGAGGATGAGCATCTCGCCAAGACCTTCCCCGCACCTCCACTGCTTGCCTTTAAACAACCACCAAACCTTAAATGGACGATTGTTCACAACAAATTGCCCAGCCTTCAGGACAACATCGACCACAAAACCATACAACTCTGTCATGGCAACCACTGCAACCGTATCAGATTGTCGACACTGATACCGCCATTACATGTGGGGACACCATCTACCCTGCACGTTGCAGGCACTCATGTCATTCGGCTAACCTTATCTAACTCATACGCTGCAGGCAAGGATGCCCCGAGACATGGTACATTGGTGCGACAACAGATGAATGAACACTGCGCAATAATCACAGACAGGGGTGTTCCCTCCCAGTCGGGACGGACATTCAGCCTCAGATCTTCGAGTGACCATCCTCCAAGGTAGACTTCAGGACAGGCAACAACGCAACATGGCTAAATAGAGGCTGATAGCCAAGTTCAGTACCCATGGGGATGGCCTCAACCAGGACCATGGGTTAGTGTCACACTACAGGTGACCCATTGCACTATACACTCTCTCTCTCACACACACACCCTCTCACAGGCTTATACTCCATCACACCCACAAACACACTTTACCAAGCTTTCACACATGCAAATGTACACCCTCTCACGTGCACTCACACTCACACACACAAACTTACATGCATACCTCTCTATCTCTCTCTCTCTCTCTCTCATGCATGTGCACACACATTTAAGTCTATGGGGTGAATTTGCATTTGCAGAATTATATTTGCATATACATTTTATTTTGATCAAAAAATGCACAATCTGCTGACAGTCAATACATGTAATATTTTGTAAATTCCACTTTGGAAATAGAACCAGTCTGATTCAAGATTGGGATCAGACAGACTTTGACCTCACACCTTTAATGCATTGTCTGAGCTGAGATGTCACCTTTTGTTAAAAAACCTTATCTCAAGAAGGTGACTTAAAAGAAGTTCTAGGATATACATCTTAATGAACTGAAACCGGCAAATCATTCTAAAAGATGAAAAACTAAGTAAAATTCCAGGTTTATTCAATGTATCATTTCAGTTGCATGACACTGTAATCATTTCCAAAAATTCTGTGTCTTATGGTCTTATTCCCCACAACCACCTGATGAAGGAGCAGCACTCTGAAAGCTAATGGTTCCAAATAAACCTGTTGGACTATAACCTGGTGTTGTTTGATTTTTAACTTTGTTCACCCCAGTCCAACACCGGTTCCTCCACATCAATGTTATATCCTGACAATACAAGGACCGCACTAAAAAAGGTTCCTTTCATTTCCCATTCACACAATTATAGTGACTCCAAAGATTTAAATCCTGTCTCTTGCAGAATCATAGAGGCTACAACATAGAAGAGACCACTTGATCCATTTGCACTATTACTTTGACTGGAGCTCTCTATTTTAACCCATTCCCTGCCATTCATTATGGTTTTTTTTATGTTCCTTCTTTTCAAACCCTTTTCCAACTCTCTTTTAATTTTCTCTGCATCAAAAGCCACTTATGATAAGTAATTGCCTTCCAAAAGAAGACATTCAGTGGTAATTGTCGACCTGTGTCTCCTTGTCATCAATTCACCAACCAATGGTGCTGCAAATACCTAGTTCATGGTTCATGTGTTTTCATATGTAGATTTTGGCTTTCAGAATTAAAGTTTAAAGTGAAAAATCAGATAAATGGAACCAAAGCATCTTGAGGTTTAGTGCACTTAGAACATTGGATTGCATTGTGTTAAGAGGTTAACAGCTGGAAAGGTAGGATCAACAAAAGCAGGTGGACTTGATGAGCCGAAGATGTGATGCCAACATGGCTTGCAAAGATGACACTCCAAGAATTATTTCTTTTAGAAATTAAAACTCAGTGAGTTAAAAGCATTCAATGAACTCTGATGAGCTGTAAAACCCACTTGGTGAAAGTGAGGACCGCAGATGCTGGAGATCAGAGTTGAGAGTGTGGTGCTGGAAAAGCACAGCAGGTCAGGCAGCATATCTGAGGAGCGGAGAATCAACATTTTGGGCATAAGCCCTTCATCAGGAATCACCCTTCCTGATGAAAGGCTTATGCCCAAACCGTTGACTCTCCTGCCCCTCGGATGCTGCCTGACCTGCTGTGTTTTTCCAGTGCCACACTTTTTGACTCAGGTTCAGGATAGCTCAGTGAAAGCTATGCTATCATCACAATGGCTGGAAATGAAGAAAGTTCTCTGGCTTCAACTTACCTGTGTATTCGCTGGAAGTAGGAGTTACTTATAGTTTGTAACTAAGAGAGTGCCGAATCAAAAGACAGATTCCAGACCACAGCACATGCTGCTGTTAGCGGACTCCAGGAAACTGGGGCTCAGAAGAAGTCTGAGAAACTGTTGACTCTGTTCACTGGCAAGAAGGTTAGACTTAAAAGAATCCAGAGGAGGCATTGACAAATCTGTGTAGCTGTGAGTGTGGTGAAAGATGTCCATCAGTAGCAGTTTGCTACTGAGATGGATTGGAACTTGGAAATATTCGGTGGTAAATTGTTAAACTTGCTGTTTGATAAAAGCTGGAATTGTGCTGTTAATTAGGTGATTGGAAGCAGTTTCAGGGATCCTGGGGATCTCAGTCTTGGGAGGAAATTAAATTACCAAGACATCAGCAGTCATTCAGGCAGTGTGCTTCAGAATGACTTTGAGGGCATTTCAAGGCATTGAGGGCATATCTTTAAAAGTGAAAAATTAGAATCCCTTGTAAAGGTAACAGAGTTTTAAGGAGACTTAATGACCCACAGGGTCACTGATGCTTGGATGGGAGATGGTTTGGCCACACTTAAAATGCGGTCTGTGAAAAGTTTGACAACATTTGTTCTTTAGCTCATATTTACACCATGTGGATCTGGCATATTTGGGTTTAAATGGTCGAAATCATATTTACGATTTAGAATAATTACCTTACCTGCTCAATACTCCTATGAATCATTACTTTTCTCGTTTGTTTTGATTCTGTTTAAGTGGTAAAAGTGTTTTGGCGTTTCTGCTCATCTCTGAAATCCTGCCTGAAAATTTTCTTACACTCAGCACTTCCGTATCTTCTACTTTTTTAAACATCAGGCTAGATCATAACAAAGGTTCGGCTCATCCAGTCATTTTGTAACTCAAATCATAACAAAGTGGTGCTTGTTGAGATCGTAACAGTGAAAACAATAATTCACTGTTGAAAGAATTTTTTTAAAATTTGGAGGTTTTTAAGAATTATGGACTGCAAGAAGAAAGAATTGTTTTTAAAAATAGAAATTTACCAGAAAGACTGCATAATATCACAGCAAGGAATTTGATACCTATTGTGAACGTCTTTGTGTCTCTGGGTTCCTGCAATGTGCAGACAATCAAGGAGTTCCTTATAATTGAAGCTGATTAGTTCTAAGCTAACTGAGCAGTTTGGAACTGGAAACAAGTGACAGAGACAGAGAGAGAAGAAGGCACAGGAGAGAGGGCTGCTGTTCTCTCCAGCAGATGCTACTTATTCTGTGCAGTAAAACGTAGTTTAACCTTGGGGAAAACCAATTGCCTTTCCTTCAGCAGTTGCTGTGAACTGTGGCTTTTGAATTACTAGATCAGAAACATATTCCAAGTGAAACAGTTGCTGTGTACTTCTTACGAACCACTGGAAGCTTACAGTGAAACACATCTGAACATGGTGGGAGGTACATAGGACTGTGAAGAAGGTGTTTGGTATGCTTTCTTTTATTGGTCAGAGCGCTGAGTAGAGGAGTTGGGGAGGTCATGTTGCAGCTGTAACGGTTAGGGCACTTTTGGAATATTGTGTGCAATTAGATTAGATTAGATTACTTACAGTGTGGAAACAGGCCCTTCGGCCCAACAAGTCCACACCGCACCGCCGAAGCGCAACCCACCCATGCCCCTACATTTACCCCTTACCTAACACTACGGGCAATTTAGCATGGCCAATTCACCTGACCTGCAAATCTTTGGACTGTGGGAGGAAACCGGAGCACCCGGAGGAAACCCACGCAGACACGGGGAGAACGTGCAAACTCCACGCAGTCAGTCGCCTGAGGCGGGAATTGAACCCGGGTCTCTGGCGCTGTGAGGCAGCAGTGCTAACCACTGTGCCACCGGGCCGCCCACAATTCTGGTCTTCCTATCAGAAGGATGTTGTAAAATTTGAAAGTGTTCAGAAAAGATTTACAAGGATGTTGCCAGGTTTGGAGGATTTAGGGAGGGGCTGAATAGGCTGGGACTGTTTTCCCTGGAGCACCAAAGGCTGAGGGGTGACTTTATCAAGGTTTATAAAATCATGAGGTACATGGATAGGATTAATCGACAAGGTCTTTTCCCTGGGATCGGGGAGTCCAGAACGAGAGGGCATAGGTTTAGGAAGAGAGGGGAAAGTTATAAAAGGGACCGAAGGGGCAACTTTTTCATGCAGAAGGTGGTGCGTGTATGGAATGAGCTGCCAGAGGAAGTGGTGGAGGCTGGTACAGTTACAGCATGGGTATATGAATAGGATGGGTATAGAGGGATACAGGCCATGTGCTGGCAAATAGGATGCGTTTAGGTTAGGACATCTAGTCAGCATGGATGAATTGGATGTGCTGTACATCTCTGTGACTCTATAACATCAAAGTAGGATTATCTCAACACTGGAATCGAGATACATATACCCACTGACCTGACATTTCAGTTTTGTCTACCTCTGCCAATAATGTATTTTCCTGATTTGTTTGTCTGTATGTGTGTGTAAGAGGCCATTTATAAGGGGAATGGAGTTTAGTTTGCAGTGTTACGTGCCAGTGGTTTACATCTGTTTACCTGTATGTATAGTCCAATTATAATATGTAATGTTTATTTATACATGAACTATGCTAAGCACTGTTTGTGATTTCTACCAACCTTAGTCTAAAGTCAGCTGAGTTAGGGTTCTTGTGTACTTTTTAAAAAAAAACAATTTAACCATCTGTCTTTTAAAAATCCCTTGCTAACATTGAAGATCTCTATTGGATATCTCTTGAACATATTTGACTACAATGAATTGTTTTTTCTTGTCACCTTTTTAAAGATTGTGTTTCATTCTTTGTGTCGTTTGAGTGATGCTTCACTGTCCCTTTTCCCTGAAACATAACCTTTCAGAAAACCGGCTGCCTTAACACTGCACAAATGCTCCGATGCAGTTCCACCAATGTCTTGTGCAAATTTATGATGATTCTGAGAATGTGGATTTTGTTTGAACTGCACTGTGGACCGAACATTGAGAAGGAAGGGAGTGGAGATGTTATGGAAGTTTTGGTATGAATGATTGTCACCTTTGCTATAAAATCTGGAGGCATTTTGACAGATGGTTTCTGAAAGCGTCAGCTCTCAAAAGACTATGGATTCTGTAACAAGTGAAATTGCCAAGACAGAAAAAAGATATATTTTCGCGAGTTAAGGTTATCTAGGGATATAGAGGAATTTAATGAACATACATATAAATGAATTAGGAGCGAGAATTAGCCAATTGATCCCTTGAGCCTGTTCTGCCATTTGATAAGATTATGCCTGATCAGATTGTGATCTCTACTTTCCGATCCATCCCCTATATCCTTTGACATTTGTCAGTCAAGGACCTACCTCACTCAGCCTTAGAGATATTCAATGGCGTTGCCTCTGTTGCTCTTTGGGGAAGGGAGTTCTACAGGTTAAAATTCCTCAGAGAAACCTTTCTCCACCTTAAATGGAAAGGTGAGTAAAGGGAATTGAGGAAACGATCAGCCATTATTTAACTAATTGGTAGCATTGGCTTGGGAGGGAGCAATGAGTTATTCATATTCCAATGTTCTTGTACCTTTGAATGCTGATCAGATGTAAAATAAGTATCAAAATGTCAGAATGCTTAGCACACAAAGCATTCAAAGTGATTGAAACAAAATCTAAAGAAGATCCACTGGACCTGAAACATTAACTCTGCTTTCCCTCAACAGATGTTGCCTGACCTGCTGAGATTTTCCAGCAATTTCTGATTTCCAGCGTCTGCATTTCTGGTGTTTTGTTTTTGTTCGAAGTGATTGTTTTGATTACGGTTGGTAGCTCAGCTGTTGTTGTGGTGATTTTCCAATTCAACCAAAAATGTGTGCAAGAAGGTACTGCAACAAAGAGCCCTGCACGTGTGAGTTTGCAGCTGTTAGAGAGCACAGACCTCAGTAACCTACTGTATGCCAGCTGCCATTTAACAGCTGTGAAAATGCAGTAATTCATCCAGCTCCCACAGGGTGCCAACCTGGGGCTTGCAGAAATATGCAGGAAAGTTAGCCCATTTCTTCATTTGCTAAAGCTGCCCAATCCTATCGCCATCCCTCAAAGCCCCCACCTGCTAAAATGAGAATCACCTTTATACCCAGCCTGGAACGTGGTCTGCTCTCACCAAGTAACTGCTTTTCATTAGGCTGCTTACCAACTAAGGTTGAGGATGAGATTTACCAACATTGTACTAGGGATGTGATGTTTCATTCACCCGAAGAGAGAAAAGAATCTAGACTTAAAATGGACTAAACTTCTTCAGTTGTAACTCCTCTATCGTCCTCAGCAAGCTTCATCACATGAAACTATTAACTAAATCTGATATTGTTAATAGATGCAAGTGTCAGCTGTCAAGTGTTAGATTAATATGCTACCCTTCCTCTGACTTTATACAGTTTGGGTTACTTTGTGCAAGCCTACGTCCCAATTAATTTACGCTGTTTTGAAAGTGATGTCAACGTGATTTTAAAGTGATGCTGTTCAGTCTAATTTTTTCAAGGCAGTTGAACTGACTGTTAACATCTTTAGTGAATACTAAGTGTGTACCAATGTCATTAGTTTCTCACTGTTTGATGTTGGCATGGGCACAGTTAAGGTTTCTTGCCCTAGATTTCCATTTTCTTTCAGATTGATCAGATCTTATTTCACACTCTCTGAATTCTGTCCAGAGAGGGGTTTGTGAAGGGCCTGTTCTGTGCTGTACTGTTCTATGTTCTATGTTCTAACAGAGCTAGAGTGTTGCATCTAGTACAAGAACGTAAGAAATTGGAGCAGAGTAGACCAAACAATCCCTTCAGCCTTCCCCTTCAATCAATATGGTTGTTGCAGATCATTGTCCTCAGCTCCAGTTTACTTGTCCCCCACATACCTCGAATCCAAGAAACTAAACATCTGTCCTAGAGTTATACAGTACTGAAACAAACCCTTCGGTCCATGCCGACCAGATATCCTAAATTCATCTAGTCCCATTTGCCAACATTTGGCCCATATCCCTCTCAACCATTCCTATTCATATAACCATCCAAATGCCTTTTTAAATGTTGTAATTGTACCAGCCTCCACCACTTCCTCTGGCACATTCCATACACGCACCACCGTCTGCTGGAAAAAGTTGCCCCCCAGGTCCCTTTTAAATCTTTCCCCTCTCACCTTAAACCTGTGCCCTCTAATTTTGGACTTCTCTATGCTGGGAAAAGACCTTGGCTATTCACCCTATCCATGTCCCTCATGATTTTATAAACCTCTCTAAGGTCATTTTCAAAAACATATGTAAAAACAATATTTTTTTACAAAATAATTATTGTCACGAATTGACAATATGACTTAGGCAGCTAGCTGTTTGAGCAGAATTAGTTACAATAATTGTACAGCGAGCATATTATAGAATAAGACTTTGCCTCCTTGAAACTCAATACGATAGATCCTCAATGGACACATCTCCAATTTATATCCAATGCTGATTAAATCACCTTTTTAACCTCTTCTGATCTCAGGAGAATAATTCCAGATTCTCTAGCATCTTCAGATTACTGAAGCATCACATTGTTCCTAAAATCTTAGTAAATCTCATCTGCCACCTCTCCAAGACACTGACATGTTTCTTGAGGAGTGCTACCAATAATAGATGCAACACTCTAGCTCTGTTAGAACATAGAACAGTACAGCACAGAACAGGCCCTTCAGCCCACAATGTTGTGCCGACCATTGATCCTCATGTATGCACCTTCAAATTTCTGTGACCATATGCATGTCCAGCAGTCTCTTAAATGTCCCCAATGACCTTGCTTCCACAACTGCTGCTGGCAAGGCATTCCATGCTCTCATAACTCTCTGTGTAAAGAACCCGCCTCTGACATCCCCTCTATACTTTCCTCCAACCAGCTTAAAACTATGACCCCTCATGTTAACCATTTCTGCCCTGGGAAATAGTCTCTGGCTATCGACTCTATCTATGCCTCTCATTATCTTGTATACCTCAATTAGGTCCCCTCTCCTTCTCCTTTTCTCCAATGAAAAAAGTCCAAGCTCACTCAACCTCTCTTCATAAGATAAGCCCTCCAGTCCAGGCAGCATCCTGGTAAACCTCCTCTGAACCCTCTCCAAAGCATCCACATCTTTCCTATAATAGGGTGACCAGAACTGGATGCAGTATTCCAAGTGCGGTCTAACCAAAGTTTTATAGAGCTGCAACAAGATCTCACGACTCTTAAACTCAATCCCCCTGTTAATGAAAGCCAAAACACCATATGCTTTCTTAACAACCCTGTCCACTTGGGTGGCCATTTTAAGGGATCTATGTACCTGCACACCAAGATCCCTCTGTTCCTCCACACTGCCAAGAATCCTATCCTTAATCCTGTACTCAGCTTTCAAATTCGACCTTCCAAAATGCATCACCTCGCATTTATCCAGGTTGAACTCCATCTGCCACCTCTCAGCCCATCTCTGCATCCTGTCAATGTCCCGCTGCAGTCTACAACAGCCCTCTATACTGTCAACGACACCTCCAACTTTTGTGTCATCTGCAAACATGCTGACCCATCCTTCAATCTCCTCATCCATGTCATTAATAAAAATTACAAACAGTAGAGGCCCAAGGACAGAGCCCTGTGGAACACCACTCACCACAGACTTCCAATCAGAATATTTTCCTTCTACTATCACTCGCTGTCTTCTGTTGGCCAGCCAATTCTGTATCCAGACAACTAAGTTTCCCTGTATCCCATTCCTCCTGACCTTCTGAATGAGCCTACCATGGGGAACCTTATCAAATGCCTTGCTGAAGTCCATATGCACCACATCCACAGCTCGACCCTTATCAACTTTTCTAGTCACATCCTCAAAGAATTCAATAAGGTTTGTGAGGCATGACCTGCCCCTCACAAAGCCGTGTTGACTGCATTTAATCAGGCCATGCTCTTCCAGATGGTCATAAATCCTATCCCTCAGAATCCATTCTAACACCTTTCCAACGACAGACGTGAGACTGACTGGTCTGTAATTGCCGGGGATTTCCCTATTTCCTTTCTTGAGGAGAGGAATTACATTTGCCTCTCTCCAGTCCTCAGGTACGACTCCAGTGGAGAGTGAGGATGCAAAGATCTTCGCAAGTGGCGAAGCAATTGCATTTCTCGTTTCCCAAAGCAGCCGAGGACAAATCTGGTCCGGGCCTGGCGACTTGTCAATCTTAATGTTTGACAAAATTTTCAGCACATCAGCTTCCTCTATCTCTATCCATTCCAGCATACACACCTGCTCTTCAAAGGTTTCATTCACTACAAAGTTTGTTTCTTTCGTAAAGACAGAAGCAAAAAACTCATTTAGGGCTTCCCCTACCTCCTCAGACTCCACACACAAATTCTGTATGCTATCCCTGATCGGCCCTACTCTTTCTTTGACCATTCTCTTATTCCTCACATAAGTGTAAAATGCCTTTGTGTTCTCCCTAATCCGTTCTGCCAAGCCTTTCTCGTGCCCCCTCCTGCTTCTCCTCAGACCATTTTTGAGCTCCTTCCTCACCTGCCTGTAATCCTCTAGAGCTGAGCTTGACCCTAGCTTCCTCCACCTTATGTAAGCTACCTTCTTCCTTTTGACGAGAAGCTCCACCGCTCTCGTCATCCAAGGTTCCTTTATCTTACCCCTTCTTGCCTGTCTCAGAGGGACATATTTATTCATCACTTGCAACAACTGTTCCTTAAACAGTCTCCACATGTCTATAGTGCCTTTACCATGGAACAATTGCTCCCAGTCCATGCTTCCTAACTCATGTCTAATCGCATCATAGTTTCCTCTTCCCCAATTAAATATCCTCCCATTTTGCCTAATCCTCTCCTTCTCCATAGCTGTGTAGAATGTAGAATCATTGATCTAAGCAATGATTTGTAAAGATTTACCATACCATGACATGTTGTTTATAAAGCTAAGAATCCTGCATGTTTTTTTAGCAGGCAGTCTTAACCTATTTGTTCTTTGCCTTCATAGATTTGTATCTGTCTTCCAGATCATAACAATCTGCTGTTTGAAAGATGGTAGAAGCAAATACAGAACGAAATTTTCAAAAAGGAACTGGATATATTCATGAAAAGAAAGAATTGGCAAGATTGCAAAGAGTGGAGAACTTGGACTGTTGGGTGGCTCTTTCAAAGAGAGAACATGTGCATGATGACCAAACAGCTTCTTCCTGTGCTGAAGAACTCTATGATTCCTTGTTGGCACGAGTGCTCTGATTCAAAAATGAAGCAATAGCCTCATAAAATTGAAGCAAAAGTTCACAAGTAAAGAACATGACAGAAAATGGAACAGTTCTGTGCATGCTTTGCAGTCTGGATTACCAGGGGTATCAAGGATTCTGTCTGCCCCAAGCGAAACAGAAGGGAAGATAAGGTCAATAGGTTTGAGGCTGAAGCTCAGATTGCATTGATTTAACCTAAGGAGGCAGTGAGTTCAGTGAGAGAACCTGGTGTTGGATGTATAACATGCTACAGTGGGATTTGGGCTTGTGATGATGTCTTCAGTAGAATGATGTGGAGGTGCTGATGTTGGACTGGGGTGGACAAAGTTAAAAGTCACACAACATCAGGTTATAGTCCAACAGATTTATTTGGAAGTACAAACTTTCGGAGCGCTGCTCCTACATCAAGTAGCGAGAGGTGGAGGATCATATGACACAGAATTTATAGTAAAAGATCAAAGTGTCGTACAACTGATGCGATGTATTGAACAAACTTAGATTGCTATTATGTCTTTAATCACTTAGAATGGGTTGTGACTTGGCCAACGTTTTCTATCTCATTTACTGCAGGCAAAAATTCCCCAAGGCATGGTACATTGGTGAGGTCAAGCTGATTCTACAACAATGGATGAATGGATACCGCGTAACCATCGCCAGACAGGATGTTCCCTCCCAGTCGGGGAACACTTCAGCGGTTAGGGACATTCGGCCTCGGATCTTCGGGTGACCATCTTCCAAGGCAGACTTTGGGATACGCAACAAAACAAAGTGGCCAGGCAGAGGCTGATAGCCAAGTTCAGTACCCATGAGGATGGCCTCAACCAGGGTGTTGGGTTCATGTCACACTAACAGGTGACCCTATTACACTATACACTCTCTCTCTCTCTCTCTCTCACACACACATACACACACACTTCTGACATAATCACACACTCACGCAGACTCTCTCTCATAGACACGCTCCTTCTCTCAGACACACCCCCACACTCACATGCACACCCTCTCACAGGCATATTCTCTGTCAAATGCCCATACACTCTCCCTATCTCCCACACACACATACACTCTCTGATTTCCTCAATCTCTCTCTCTCCCACACACACATACACACACACACATAAGTCTATGGAGTGAATTTGCATTTGCAGATTTGTATTTTGAGATACATTCTATTTTGTTCAAAAGCACACAACCTGTAGGCAGTCTGTGACATTTTATATAAATTCCTACTTTGGAAACAAAACCGGTCTGACTCAAGGTTAGAATACAGACAGACTCTAACCTCACACCTTTAATGCATTGTCTGAGCTGAGGGATGTCACCTTTTTTCATAAAATCATAAGTTATCTCAAGAATGTGACATGAAAAATATTCTGGAATTTACATATTAATGAAGTGAAACCTGCAACCCATTCTAAGTGATTAAAGATTTAACAGCTATCTAGGTTTGTTCAATACATTGCATCAATTGTATGACACTTTGATCTTTTACTATAAATTCTGTGTCCTATGATCCTGCCCCACTAGCTACATGATGAAGGAGCAGCGCTCTGAAAGCCATGTCCCATCAGAAAGGTGGACCAACCTTGAAGTAATTAGGAAGAGCAGGAAGAAGAGAAAGGAAGGTTATGCAGCCAATCACAACCCTCCCCCACTCTCTCTCTCTCACACACACATAGTCATCGTGGTCTCAATCTAACATTTCTTGGAACTGCCAACTAAAAGTGCAGCAGCTGCATTTTAAGAATAAGATCTAGTTTATAGTTCAAGGAGTTGCAATTTGACCTGTTTATTTGGGCTATGAGTTTGCAGTGAGCACTGCCAAACTTTCTTAGGAACAGTAATCGAAAGACAGAAGATTGGATGTGCTGGAAATCTTTCTGTTTTACTCCTTACACGCCTTTTACTGCCAGCTTACATATTAATAATTTGGAGTGGATTACAAACCTGAATTCCCACACGTTTGCCCAAACACATAACTCTAGCCTGGCACCTCAGTCTTCCCAATTAATGTCTCAACAAATTGAAGAAAAATGGAAAGTAATCTTCACACTCAGACATTGTGAATCTTGCCATGTGTGCGGCACTTGTACAGACTTGAAACACTGAATATTTAGTTGAACTGGCCATGTATATAAACATGGCACATTTACTATATTTCTCTATGTTCAATTGAATGCAGAGCACAAATTGGCTCAGGATAAATAAAGCTTTAGATTCAATGTGGGCTCTATTACAGAGTCAGCTGTTCACTCGTAACCAACAGGTGTACATAAAGAAGGTCATTCAAAGCAGCAATTAAGATAACTATGCGTTTCATCTGGGTGGGAAGTACGATAGTCAATCTCTCTCAATAGAAACATTGAATCTGCTCTGTTTGCATTGATTGTAACTCGCCATTTGTCCAATTTTCTCCACATACTGTTGCATTGACTGTCATTGCTTGCCTTTCAAATGGAATGATGGGGGGATTAAACATTCTACACAGCATGCTTTCATTGACAAAATTAACTGTAAAACTTTTGATATAATTCAGTCAGTCTTTGAGAACATCACTTGCTTCTGTTTGATCCTTCATTATTCCTAAATGACTGCTTTATGTTTCCAGGATTGTTAATGGTGAGCACATATAGAGATATACACAGCTTAAAGAATCAATGCAGTCAAAGAAAAAGAAGGCAAAACATGATGTGGCTTAATTTTATTTTGTTTGCCCAATCAGGTGACATACTTAAGTAAAATAGTAATACAGCTAATGTCACAACTGTGTGATCCCATTACTGGACTGCTGTAACATCTAGGCTGATATGGACTAACATTGCTGTAGATTTGACTAAGACCCTTGATATAGATACATACCTGCAGTCTTGTGACAAATTCTACATTAGCATGACAGGAATTCCATGGTTAACACAAGACTACTGAGCTATCTTTGTGCAGTGAGTTAGACTTATCACAGTGAACAACATCATTGTATATTTATATAGCTCTTATAACACTATAGCCAGGCTTGACAGCAATATTCCAACTGGTAAGTGGCAATTAACATTCACGCAGTAAAAGTGCCTGGAACTCCCTCCCTGTTGGCATTGTGGGTCAGCCTACAGCATGTGGACTGCAGCAGTTCCAGGAAGCAGCTCACCACCACCTTCTCAAGGGCAACTAAAGACAAGCAATAAATGCAAGCCCAGCCAGCAATGCCCATATCCCATGAATGAATAAAAAAAAGCCAATGATCATCTCCAACGGGAGAGAGAGAATCTAACCTAGAACATGGAAGATGATGGGATAGTGTAGGAGCACAAGCTGAGAATAGTTCACAGGTTGGCGCAATATCGATGGCCGAAGTATTGCACTGTATTGTTCTATGTTCTATGTTCCCATCACTGAATCCCCACTATCAATGCCCTAGGGGTTATCATTGACCAAAAACTGAACCAGACTAACCACATAAATATTGTGGCTCCAATACCATGTCAAGGTCTAGGAATCTTGCAGCAAGCACCTCACCTGACACACCAAAGCCTATCCACCATCTATAAGGTAAAAGTGAGGAGTGTGGTAGAATACTCCTCACTTGCCTGGATGAGTGCAACTCCAACAACAGTCAAGATGTTTGATGCCATTTAAGATAAAGCAGCTCAATCACTGGCACCCTAACCACAAACGTTCACTCCCTCTACCACCATCATATAGTCGCAGCAGTGCACGCCATCAACAAGATGGACTGTTACCATTCACAAAAGCTCCTTAGACAGCACAGTCCAAACATGTGCACCCTACCCCTAGAAGGACAATGGCATCTGATACAAAGGAACACGACCTTCTGCAAGTTTCCCTCCAAGCCAGTCACTATCCTGATTTGGAGAAAGTGAGGACTGCAGATAATGGAGATCGGAGTTGAGAGTATAGTGCTGGAAAAGCACAGCAGGTCAGGCAGCATCCAAGGAGCAGGAGAATCAATGTTTTGGGATGATGAAGGACTTACACCTGAAATGTCGATTCTCCTGCTCCTCGGATGCTGCCTGACTTGCTGTGCTTTTCCAGCACCACACTCTTGACATCATCCTGACTCGGAAATATATTATCATTTCTTCGGTGAGGCTAAATCAAAATCATGGATCTCCCTCTCTCAGCATTGGGAGACTACCACACTGTAAAAACCGCATCCTTTTATTTTTCTTTATTATAACTGAAATGAAACATATCTGTTTTAACATGAAGGATAGTGAAAGGAATTGGTGCATTTATATATTAAAAAAATCACCTGGAACTCAATGGGAATGGTTTTGGCACTGTTGCTTTACAGGCAGTGGGGGAGGAGAGATACAATGGTACAGCACCGGGGCAGGACAGTGGGGAGAATGTGTACAGAGTGAAGTTCGGCAGCAGTGTGCTGATTGGTTTGTGGATGTTGGGGGTCATCTGCCTGATGATAGCTCTCTGATTGGTTCCTGGGCAGCTAAACAACTGGTGTGTGTGAACAGAAGCAGAAGTTGTTCAGACTGGAAGAAGTAAGCTTAATGTCTCTATTGCTCTGCAGGAAAAGTAACTGAAGCCCAAAAGAAGTCAGTTATTTTCTCACACCTGTTCCGGTAAGCTGCCATCTTTAATCAATAACAAAGAGACTTGTGGTTGGTGTACCAATCACCCTGAAGAAATGAAGAAATCATTCCTATGAAGAAATGACAGAATCCAGAAAGGAGACTGAAATACATAAGGTCTTGGGAAGCTAAAGGAACATCCCATCAAATCCTGTCAACTGGTGCTATTAGACTGTATTTTCCCAATATTTTATCCTCTACCTATAAGATATCTACAATTCTCTAGCTCCAGCCTCAACAGCATTCCAGATTTGGATTACTCAATCATTCACAACTGTGCCGTAGCTATTTCAGGCCTAAGCTCTGAAATTCTCTCCTTGAACCCTGTCCACTTTCTATTCCTACCTCTGTGACTAAGCTTTTGGTCATAGACCCTAAAAAAAAAACAAACGTGTCTCAAAGTCGTATGTGACATTTGGCTTTATAAGGCTTCGGAGGGACTAACTGATCTATTCCTGCTCCTAGTTCTTGTATTCTTTATATTCTGAGCACCATCAAGGAGAGAAGTCTGAAGCTTTGCTCTTGGGTCAGGAGTGCAAAGGGGGGTGCAGAAGGATTCCTGAAGAAGGGCTAATGCCCGAAACGTCGATTCTCCTGTTCCCTAGATGCTGCCTGACCTGCTGCGCTTTTCCAGCAACACATTTCCATCTCAGGAGTGCAAAGTCAAGACTATTGCCAGCTTCGCAAACACCTCCAAGGAGAGAGTTTCCTGGAAGTTCTGATTTCCATTCCAGAGGAATGGGTGAAACCGGGAGTCCGGGCTGCCAGAAGTGGTCGGAGACAGCTGGGTTTGGAGGTGGACTGAGCAGAAGGATGGTCTTGGTGCTCCGACACTGTGTGGCAGCTGTGAGGAAAACAATGAAACAAAAAGGAGCCGTCATCTCTCAGACCCGATCAGCCCCATCCCGCACAGACACTCCCCATGCCAGACCATGCCAGCTCATGAACCCCAGCCAATTCCCCACTGTTCCTCAGACCCTCTGTGACACTTTACACGCATCATCTGCCATGCATGGCTTTTTATAGCGACCAATTTAATGGCAACCCAACCCATGCCCATTACCCCTTTTCCTTACACCCTTCATGTCTATTCACTCAGTATCCAGCATAGGAAGACCACAGACCTCATGCAGAGATTAAATGAAGTTTGCAAGTGTCCGTCGATGAATTTTGTTTTAAAAATAAACTTTCTTTGATAAAAAACTCATTCACTACATATGTCTCCTGAGAGAAGTTGACAGTGAGCACATTTTTCAGTTGTTAGCCCATGCTGAAGTTGAAGGTGACCATTTGAAGGGTCTGTCAGCAATCCCCAACTTTTAAACCTGCTACCTGTTGACAAACACACTTACCAAATTAGATTATAATTTTACCCGACTTCCCATAGAGTCAACATCATAATGCAGATTCAATTCAACAGCGTGAACACAAATCTAACTCACCAGGGTAAACACAGGCCCACCACAGTGAAGACCGAGCCACTAATGTGAACACAGATTCACCCACATGAGAAAGCAGACTCACAGCAACAGGCATTACCAACGAGGTCTGCCATGGCTTGTGCAGCAAATTCATGTTTCCACCATCTTACATTCTTGAAGAACCGAGATCACCTTTTGCCAATATGAAATTTAACTGACCTGCTGAAAGAAATTACTACAAATATAGCTAATTGGTCAACACATAGCCAGTTTTGTTGCTGTGCCTCTTGCTTGACTGATTCAGCCACAAGCCTTCTGCCAACACTAGATGGCAATCTGCTGTGCTGCTGGCAGTAAAATCCCTCCACCAGCAAGATTGTCGTGAGAATGCTGCTCGAGAAGGCATGAATTACAGTTGTGTTCCATCAAACAAAACAATAAACACCTGAGGACAGGTCATGCTGCTAATTATGATGGGATGTGATTATTGTGGTTCAGGTTGCTGTGGGACCTAAGTATTCATGCCCTCAATCACATTGAATTGAGTAAATTCTGCAAGGAGATTTGCTCTCCACAGGTTGCTCTAACTTCCCATATTCTGCCTGTTGTAACTTTCTAGTTGGATAAGAGTTAAACTCCAATGTTTGTTTGTTTTCTTCAAATGTTACTGTACAGAACCAAATTGCTTTAGTGACTGTGTTTGTTTTTTTATGAATAATGTTTATTTTTGAGATTAAATAAAGGTATCTTTCTTGTATCCTGGTCAATATCTATTCATCAAGCAATGTCTCTAAAAGAGAGGTTTCGCTTTTTTGCTTCCTTAGTGCTTATGAATCTTGCTCTGCTGTATTTTCCTACATTGTCACAGCGACTTATGTACTTGATCAGTTGTGAAAATAGTTTGATGCAAACTGAGGCAGTTAACAAGTATTTTCCAAATACAAATTCAATGTCTCAGATAATGGCTTCTCTCAACAGCAAAGATATGCAAAGGAGAGGTTTTTTGTTTTACGGATGACAAAATGTTTTGATCAATATACAGCCAAGAAAATACATATTAAAAAACAGTTTAATAATATTTTAATCTCTTGATTAGTATAGTTACCAGTGACAGAGTCAAAAAGTGTTGTGCTTGAAAAGCACAGCAGGTCAGGTAGCATCCGAGGAGCAGGAGAGTCGACGTTTGAAGAGCTTATGCTCGAAATGTCGATTCTCCTGCTCATCTCTTGATCTCCAGCATCTGCAATCCACACTTTCTCCTAGTTACCGGTGGCAGTCATGTTGCAATGATGCAATCAGGGTTTTTGCCATTGTCTAACAGCCAATTTCAGTAATTTACATTCATTCCCTACGGCAGGATTCACGGTAATGTCTGCTGGATTTATTTTTCATGATTTAAATTGCCTATATTCTGTCCCACACCAAGTCCCAGACACCCATTACCATCATCTGCTTCCTCATTGTCACTGCTTTCACTGGATCCTTGTGCTTCAATGTGTTGACATTAAAATCCTCATCCATTGTCCTCAAATCCTATTCCTCTCCACCTCTTCCAGCTTTTTGTCTGATTTCTGATTCCCCCAAATCTGGCACTCTGTGCTACCCTCTTTATCTCACCATTGACAGTTATGTCATCAGCCTCACACCTGACACTCCCTCCCTAACCTTCCTTCCTCTCCTCTCTCTCTGTTAATTATGTTAATTAACATTAAGTACATACAAACAGAAGGCATTGATCGATGGTTAAATGAGCACATATAAAAGAAACACTGACTGGGACCCTTGTGCTGCAGTGTCCCTGTCTCTGAGTGAGGACGCTTAGGTTCATACCTGCTCCAGAGAGGGTAACAATACCTTAAAAAGGTTGATCAGAAAATATCTAAAAGAGATACTTACTAACACAGAATTGAGTGGAGTGTGAATAAATCCATTTCAGGAAAAGATGCCTTGGTTTCTTTGTTCACCAACTGGCTATCAAGAATATAAAATGCCACCACTACAAGCTTCAGCTGTTCCAGCAATCGTTTGCCCCCATTCTTACCTCTAATTTAAATTAAGAATGGATTTTAACACAGATGGTATAATGTAAGACTAGACACAATTCATTTTATTGATAGTCCGTTTAGTTCCAAGATGTAACTGCGTCTTACCTACTAATCAACCTGGTGTCCTAGTAGCCCCCTTTTTACACTAAGAATTTCTGGAAACTCAGATAACTAAATTACAATTTAGCTGATTGAATTAATGAACCAGTACTTAAAGCAGCACCATAACAAAAATTCAATCTTTGAAGGAAGCATAAAGAACTAAATTACAATGAAATTCCCAAAGCTGATGACACACTCTGTCTTCCGACCATGGAAGTACCTTCCAATCCCTTTTAATATGTGCAAAAAAATCATTAATCAATCAATAGTTTCCACCGATTTATCCTTAACATTAACTGTTTAATTAATGTAACATTAACATTGATACTGTCATGCCTCATTATGCTAGCACAGTGGAAATTAAGCCCTGCTGTTCCCAGTGTCATCATAAAAGTTAAAGGTTTTTTCAAAAAGTATGCAAAGTTTCCCCAATTTACCTCTCTTGTACATCCCAGGTTGACAGAAATTGCAGACTAAATTTCTATACATAACAAAAAATGCTATTTATTAGAAGTAATTAATCTCCAGTTACAGGTAAATAGTTATGAACTGGTGGTGTATAATTCTTCAAATCAAAACTCTAATCACCTTATACATGATCCCTTACATGCACCGCATAGACAGGGAGAAAAGTATGGGTATTACTGATGGAGAGAAAGACTGGGAAAGCAGTTCAGTGGTTCCTGTGATGATTCTTGTGCTGGTCAGAATGCTGCTTCTTTGTCATTCTTCTCTGGATGCTTCTGTTTGTTTGCAGGAAGCAAAGGGTGGATGGTTCAGTTTTAAAAGATCTCTGACTTATAAAGTAAAATTCACAGCTTTTAGCAACTGTTGATGAAAGATAAACTGGTTTTCTTCATGCTCAGGAGCGCTCTTTGTCCTTTGCAGGAAAAGTGTTTTCTTGCAAAGAGCAAAGAATGTTTCTGAGCTGGTATAGATCCAATACCTTCCCTGTATCTCGTTCACCGACCCAAACTGTTCAGTTACCCCTGAACCAATCACAGCGTTCTTGTCAAACAGAAAGTCTTGTCCAAAGCTTCATCTGTACACAATCCAATTTGTCCATAACCACACTTCTAAGCATTGCTCAAATAAGTAGCTATGTCAACAGTGTTTACAATGAGTGTCAGGTTATTTGTTCTCAAAACATGTAGGAATCCTACAGCAATCCTTAGTTTTTATTGCTGTTCTTTTATCATTTTAGTCTACAGAAAAATAAAAAAAGACAGTCTCTACAATATCTATTGAACATCATTCTTCCATATCTACAGCATTACCCTAAATGCAAATTGTTGCAGTATTTTTCTAATTAACCGAATGGTTACAAGGTTAGTTATTTTAAACCAGTTACATTTTTCACTCTGCCAAGCCTGTCACTTTGTCAGCTTACAGCTGTAATACAGGAACTGTCTGTCATTTACAATCTTGACTTGTTTGTGTCGAGATCTCTACACAAAATGTCATACCATCATTCCATAAAGCTTCCTACTCTAGTTACTCTGTAATGCGTGTAAGTCTGCCACACTGTTATACTATTGTTTTGTTTCCTGTCCATTAGACTGATCTTTCACACTTTAACTCGACTGTAACTCCTATGTTTTACTGCTGTCATACTTTAAATCATTTACACTTTAATGCTGTGACACTATAACTCTGTCAAACTGCAACACTTCCATACTACAGCTCTGTCATGGTATAATTCTGTCCCACTGAGACTGTTTCTGGCTGCAATTCTGTTGTGCTGCATGTCTTCTGATGTCAATCTGTTATACTGTAATTGTCTCATAATGTCACACTGTAACTCTGGCACACTGTAACTCAATCAAGTCTGTCACATAATGACTCAGTCATACTATAATTGCCATATTGTTTCACTGTAGCTCTGTCACACTGTAACTGTCACACTGTAACTCTACTATACTGTAAGTCTAACTTTATTACTCTATTACACTGTAACTCTGGCAAACTAGTCATACTATAACTCTTTCAGGCTGTATCTCAGTTATACTGTGACTCTGCCAGGGATTAACTCTATCACACTGTTACACTGTAAAACTATAACTGAATAGTTCCACAACTACTACTGTGTAACTCTGTCACACTTGATTTCAGTCATACTGTATCTCTCTCAAGTCTTTCAACCTGTGCCTCAGTTAAACTGTTGGTTTGACATATTTTAACAATGTTATGCTATAACTCTGTCACACTTACTCCGGTGCCATTGTAATTCTGTCATATTTTAACTCTGTTGCACTTACATTTGCCACACTGTATCGTCATCTTTGTATAAATTAGGAACTCTGTAATTCTACAATGATTCTACTACACAGTAATCCTGTTCCACTGTAACTCTGCAAGATTGTCATTCTGTCATACTGTAACTCTAACACATTGTAGCTCTATTACATTGCTAAAGTGTCAATCTATACCTCTTTCATACTGTAACTCTTTTATAGTATAATTCTGTCACAGCATAACTCTTCAAGTTTGCCACAGTGTCCCTATCATACCACAGGCTGTTATAGTATAATTCTGTTATATTGTAACTCAGTCATTCTGTAACTCTGTCATGCTTTAAATTGTCATACTGTTACTCCCTCACATTGTAATGTTATACTGTAATTTTACAGCACTGCAACTCTGCCTTTCTGATATACTGTTGTACCATAATTGGTGACTCTAATTCAACTAGCCTATGGCTCTGTCACAATGTAACCCCATTGTACTGTAACTTTGTCACACTCTAAAGTTTGCCACGTTGTAACTTTTCCACATTATAATTCAATCATGCTACAACTCTAATTTGATAATGTCATTACGTAATAACTCTGTCATATTTAACACTATAAATCTGTAACTGTCATACTGCCATGCTGGGTCTCCGACTGTAGATTTACCATGCTTCAATGATGACATACTGTAACACATCATACTGTAAATCAGTCATACTGAAATGGTGTTATAATGTCAATTTGTAATAATGTAACTCAGTCATATGTTAGTTTGTCATATTATATTCTGCTATGCTGTTAATTTGATATAACATAACCCTGTTATAAATCAATTTGTTATGCCGTAACTCTGTCATACTGCAAATTTGTCAATCTATAACATTGTCATATTGTAACACTGGCGTCCTGTCCTCTAATCTTGTTACACTAATGATTAAATGTAACAGTATCCTCCCTCAATAGTGTCATATTGTAACTGTCATAATGTAACTCTGCCATATTTTAGCTTTCATGCTACTATCATATTATAACTTGTCCAGTTACATTGTCACACATTAATTTTGCTGTTCTTGTTAATTAAGTTACCATTGCGTTAAGGTGATATTAAGTCCTTCCTGCTGGCTCTCTGACACATTGTAACATTGTCATACTGTAATTTTGTCATATTTTAATTCTGTCATGCTGTAAAGCTACCACACTTCAAATTAGTTATGCTATATTAATGCTGCAGTTACTGAAACTCTGTCTCTCTGTAACTTTGTCTCACTGTAACCCAATTAATGTTGTAATCTAACACAATAAAACCCTGCCATTCGGTAATGCTGTTACTCTGTAACTGTCACATTTCAAATCTGTTTCACTGTATCAATGTCATGACATAACTCTATCATACTGTACCTCTAAGCTCTCATATTGTAACTCTGTATTCTGTAATTCTGTCATACTGTTACTGCAACATGCCGGAGCTATGCCAGCCTTTGAAACATTGATTCTAGATACGATTATGAGGCAAATAAATGAGAAAGGTAGTTTATTCTTCAAAAAAAAAGTCAAACCTTATAAACATGTTTACTAATAGAACAGTTTGATTGTCACTAATGCAGGACTACAGCAGTTTGTGGTTCTGCTCTGTTAATTATTGTGGACAAACAGACATTATCTGGAGTTGTTGCACCTCCTGCTGTGACTAAATCATTAGTGTACAGCAAGTAAATAATTGTAGGCACTAGGACTATTGTCTCAGCTCCCAGTTTAAGAGAAAGGGAACACCTGCATTTTTGCAGTCGCTAAATCATTAGTAGATTTGATTTTAACATTTGTGTTAAGATGTATGCTGTCAACATCAACTCAATCTGGACTGTATTAACCTCACTGATTTTTTAAAAATGTAAACCCCGAGCAAACTAAGACAACGGGTGCTAAGGGGTGGAGAGAATGCATGGTGATGGAGTAGGAATGTATGACTGACGGTGAATAGCAAAGCAGTTTTTCAGAAGTCCAACTACACTTTGAGTTTTTGTCCCATGTTGCTGGGATTATGGGGTTTAGGGGTGGATGCATGAAGCTGACTAATGTCTGTCAATGAATTTGAAAAATTAGTTTTGAAATCAATGTTGGAAGATTCTAATCTGTCAGTTAAACTGCTTATATGCACATCTAAACTCATGCCAGATATATCTGATATGGATATGTATAGACAGATTCCCATTTAGAAACTGATTTTCCTTAAATGTCACATTTATAAAGTAACATTGTGACTATTATCTTTCTTCAATCAAAAGAAGTTGCTTATGCTCTTTCCTATTTGTCTGTAATTTTTGTTGCACTAATGTTTCAGAACTTGTCTTTCCTGTGGACTGTCCTGGGTGTGGAGTCCGTGTTGTCTCCAGCTCTCTTTTTAAAAGAAATCTTGCAGGGGGAAGTTGCTTATAAGTTAAACACATCTGTCTTCTACATTTTTTCCTTCTTAAACTGACTCAGAATAGTGTACTTCTGGCTTTATAGATAAGCTCTCAACATTGTAAAACTCTGAAAAAAAAAGCAGAAGAGAGTTTCAGTGAATTAGGAAACATTTCCCATCCCCCACTCTCCATTGACACAATCTCCATTTTGCTTGAAGCAGTCCCTCTCTGCAGTTGCCTGGTGGGGGTAGTGCACACCATTCAGAGTCAACAAATGTCACATTAGTATCTTGGAAGGATAAATAACAAGGAGGGGGCCAGTCATGGTTTAAAGCTGGGCTAGGGCTGAAACTGGGACTGAGTAGATCATAGCCCAATATTAGCCACCTGTTCTGTTACAGCCAGAGAAATTAAAAAGGCAGGAACGAGCGAAAAGTTTGGCAGTAATGGTTCTTACAACAGGAGTGTTCTCTCAAACAGGAAAACACACCCACAGACTAAAACACAAAAATCCTCTTTCAGAGAAATGGAAGCCTTAATCTTCAAGATGCAAAGTTGGAGGAATGTTGTTGGCACAAACTCGATCCCTCGTGCTTTGGGGAATGTGTGTACATGTTCGTTTTAATCAGTGAATCCACGTGGGCTGTATCAGTGTGTCTATGTGTACTGCTGAGGTGAGGGCAGCAGGAGAGTTGGGTCTTGGCGTTAATGGAAAACAAATGTTGACTCTCAGTGCGTTTTAGGACTGAATATGGTCTTAGCACAATACTGACACATGTCTTTTACCAGTGAGTTCAAGTCCCTCTGGAAATTAAAGAAGGAGTTTTAGAAGTGCTGCATATGATGTAAGAAAGGAAGTGGTAAAAGCATCACAGGGAAAGAAACAGGAACTTCTCAGAAAACTGAAAGTCAAGTTCCTAAGAGACAATTTTAAAAATGAGTCCGAGAGGCTTGGTGGGTGGCTGACTGACCAGTCACAGGGGTTTCAATTACGTAGCAGTAGAGGGGGAGGGAGCAGTCCTTGATCAGTATGTTCCAGTCCAGAGTTTCAAACCAACCTCACTAATGTTCACTATTGTGCAGTTAGAAATCATAGGTCCTTTGTGTTTAAGGACCTAGTAGGGGAAATGATTTACAACTACCCAAACAAGCAAACTGATCTTTCTGACAGAGTCCTCACTGGATGGAGCACATGCTAGTCACGTCCACACTTTGAGCTGGGCAAAAGCAACATTGGGGTTTCATTGGTGATGATAATAGATGTCAGACTGTCATATGAATATTGATGCGAAAGCTAGTCTGCTTTCGTAGTGGGAGCAGAAGGAAGTAAGATGGCTGCCCTTTAGGATTTGTTTGAAAGGAGACAGATTGTACTTTGCTGGATTTCTGCGACGCTGAGGAAGATACAGAGGCTGGAGCTATTTTTATGTATCAGTAAGACCTCAACGCTTCTTATTTGGTTGTTTTCTTTAAAGCAAGAATGTGTGAAAATTTACTTTGCATGATCTCATTTAAGAGGGGAAAAGGTGGGGGTTTGTAGAAAATTAGTCAAAGCCTCTCCAACATGGCTGACAATATTAGTTTGATAAAAAAAATTACCAGTGCAGTACTTGCATTCTGTTACCTTTGAAGTGTGCAGTCAGGTTTGTAATGCTGCCGTCTGTTTGCATTGTGTGATTTTGTTTTTCTCTTAATGGAGAATTTACATGATCAGTTTTATCCTTATGTAGTTTTTTCCTCTTTTAGGTTTGAAGTGTTTTTGTGAGAACCCAGTAAAGTGATAGTGGTACGGTGGAACAGGTACAGTGTTTTCACCTCCCTGATATGTGTGCATGAGTTTTGATGGTGTCTTTTTAATGTAAAAAAAATCATATGTAATGTGAGTAGTGAAACTGAGCTTCTAATTGAGGTAGGGAAGTAAAGCTTTAATAAATGAAGGAATTGAAATTACACGGAGAATTAGCGTTATGCATTTGGTTTTTTTAAAAAAATCGGACATCTTCAACTTTTATTTTGTGTGGCAGTTTCCATTTGTTTGGTAACTGACACAAAGCCAGGGAAGAAAGGATCGCCGATCCCAAGGACTGCAAGGTCAGGGGCAATGAAGGAAATGAAATACAATCTCGCCGCACCATTAAAGAGAGGGGGGATTTTGCAGTAACCTCACATTTCTCTCAGCAGTCTCAGTTTCTAGCAAGCCCCATGTTCCCAATGACTGCTGCGGACTCCGAGTGGGATTCACGCAGCCACGGCATAGCTGCTTGCTTCACTGTTCGCAATCAGGCATTTCCCCACTGCAGTCTAGTACTGATGTCCTGTTAAAGCTTTCCGATCCTCCTTCTGCCCCATTTTGGAGGGGATTTAAGACGTTACCTGGCAAGGTAGCCCACATTGCCAGCTGTCCCCAGTGCCTTACCTGGATTGAGAATAAGTACTAAACATGAGCCAGCTCTTTTATGCAGAAAAGAGTTGCTTCAAAATTTAGGAAAAAAAGTGCCAGCTAAAGCCTTAATGCAGAAAACATGGAGAAGTTAACCAGAACCTGTTTCACTGAAGAGACATTTTTTGTTTTACTGTGCAATGGAATTCCTCCACTATCTGTACAAACAAGTCTCTTATCAGTTGTTTTTAGCTTATTGAGAAGGATAAATAGTCATTAGGATTAGCATTTTAACTACCCCTTTGAATATTTGTAGGTCATGAATAAAACAGCTTGGTTATCTGTGTATTTAGATTGTGTATTCTCCAGCTCCTGCTTTCACTTCAAGTTTTAATGTTGGTGAGCCTGTGAATTTTGCATTTAAATAGATTGAGATGCTGGTGTTGGACTGGGATGTACAAAGTTACAAATCTCACAACACCGGGTGACAGTCCAACAGGTTTATTTGAAGCACTACCTTCCGAATAAACCTGTTGGACTATAACCTGGTATTGAGAGATTTTTAGCATTAACAAAAGTATTGTGTTGCTGGAAGAATGCAGGCATGTTGCAGTTAATGACTCAGGTGTGCCGAATAAACATGAGAATGTTAGTTGAGACTACTACCCCCATTTGAGAGGAAAGTAATGCAGCATGATTTGTGTAAGTGAAAAATAATATGAGGAGATTTTATCCAAACATGCTACATGCATTTCTCTTATTAAAACAAAACTTATTTGATTGCTTAATTACAATTTATTTGTTCTGCAAAGTAAAAGATGGTTTGACAAAAAGTAGGCAACTCTCTGTACTAGAGGTAACATCAAGAGTCTCAAACTTTGAATTTTTTTTCTAAGTGTCTGGAGTAAGTTGTACACAATTGAGTTTCACAGTTCTCGGTGAAAGTTAAAACCCCAACAAACTCTGCTCTTTGACTGGATGTCACATGTCAGCCTGACAGCGTAATATACTGTACGGTATAAAAAATGCATCGAACTCATCCAAATCCTTTATACTGTTTCAAGAAATCATAACTATAATAGTTCCATGTTTTTGGTAGAAAGTAACATAGATTGTGACAATGGAACTAACTCTGTTGGGAAGGTTTTTAAAGATGGAGTGAATTTTGCACTTCAGAAAGGATAGAAAAAAGTTAGCATGTGAAAGTTAATATATGAAGTTGAGGACAATTCACAATCAATGAAGCACACTTCAAAATTTATAGGCAAACACAACATCCAATGTTCATGAAGCAAGCTCTCTCATTCAGCAATGTGACATAGTTCAGAATATCTGCTTTAGTGATGTTGGTTGAGGGTTAAATATTGGTCTTGATGCCAGGGAGAACTTCGCGGCTCTTCACTGAAATCATCTGAATGGTCAAAAAGTTTAACATTTTATTTCAACACAGCACATCTAACAGTACAACATGCCTTCAGTCTTTCACTAAATTTTGGTGTGGAACATGGGCAGGGGATGTGCAGTTGGTGGAAGATATCTACATTATTGTATAGATTGCTGGGGAAATAAATGAGAGAAAGAAGTGGGCAACAGTTACCATTGCTTGACTGTGCTGTCTAACCATATTGGGGAAATATGAGAAATTCTATTTTGCTTGTAAAGGGATAATTTCTGGCATTACATTATCAAATCCTTACAATAAAAGATTCCTTTTCACCCAAAAAATTTCATAACAAGGGTTTTAAAAACAAAATTAATGTTGCACACTCTCTCTGTCATAGTGTGGAGTATTTTCATCTTTTCTATTAAAATAAAGTTAGTCAAGTGTGAATCAAAATAGTGGAAGGGATCAGGTGCAGGCATTTGAGAAAACTTCTTTTTATTTCTGATGCTGAACTGTCTATTCTGGTCAGATTAAAATAATCTAAACTTCTCAAATAATGGTATAATAGTTAAATGTATGACTTAGATGATGGTGGTGAGATATTTATATGCTGCCTTATAGCAGTTCATGGATTTTAACATATGCAATGTCAACTCTCTTGGAAAAAAAAGAGGAACTAACAAGTGCTCTGGTTTTGTTTTGACAAGAGAACTCTTAGGCTACTATCTAACAGCTATGTGTAGAAACATGCAGTGCACTATTTTAAAGAACTGGGTAGTAGAGAAAAAAGACATGTGTTCTATATCTTACACATGATCATCTTTCAAAGTATGCCCTGAGTCTAAGCCAGTTGATGAAATTGTGATCTGAAAATTAGACGTTGGTCCTGGTTTAAATCTGATTGTTAGCTGATGCTTGCTCTGATTACTCCCCAAGCTCCAGACTTCAGAGTTGCTTCCCAAACCTTTCCTCCTCATCAAATCTTTCTGCCCCTTCAAGACACTTACCTGCTTATAAAAAAATTATGCTCACTAGTCCTAAAACCACCTCCAGGAAATGCTGAAACACTCAACTAGTCAAGCTGCATGTGTGGAGACAGATGTTAATGTTTTAGGTCAACAAGCTTTTATCAAAACTAATAAGTTTCTTGGTACTTGTTCCAGCATTAATGCAGATTACTGTTCTTGTTTGGAAAAATAAGGTCGGATTGTTTCATCACTCTTTCTTAACAAAGGAAATTTGCCATCCTTACCTGCACGTGTTTGGAATCACATAACAAGGGTGCACTTCAAGTTAGAGTCATACAGCACAAGAACGGACCCTTTGGCCCAACTCATCCATGCTGACCAAGTTTCCCAAACTAAGCTAGTCTCATTTCCCTGCATTTGGCTCCTAACCCTGTAAACCTTTCCTATTTGTATAGCTGTTCAACTCTCTTGTAAATGTTGTTAACTGTGTCTGTTCGTCCATTGTTCAAGAAGGCAACCAATCAGCAGTCACCCAGGGCAACCAGAAATGAATAAGAAATGAAAGATTTACCAGTCATACCTGCAGTGGAGGATGAACTCCTATTTTTTCAAGGAGGATAGTGTATACACTAAGATAATGTAATGGTTGCTATTTTCTGCCATCATTGACAAACTAGGGCACAAGCCTTGGCTCTCAATTACTGGGACATTTAGTTTTGGCTGGAATGCCTTACTTGATATGCATCTTCTCTGAAAGTACAGCATATGCTCAGTGTAATCCTGAAGCATCAGCCTAGAGCAGTACCCTGATGTGAGAGCCAGTTGGTCAGCATTGAAGAAACATTGCTGGAAGATGGTGTTATCAACTCGGTCAAATACTGAGACAGGTAAAGAAGGAAGAAGAGAGATACTTTACCAATTGTCATAGAGATGTAGAGAACGGAAACAAACCATTCAGTCCAACTCATCCATGCCGACCAAATATCCCAACCCAATCTAGTCCCACCTGCCAGTATTTGGCCAATATCCCTCTAAACCCTTCCTATTCATATACACATCCAGATACCTTTTAAATGTAATTATACTAGCCTCCACTTCCTCTGGCAGCTCATCCCATACACATACCACCCTCTGCGTGAAAAAGTTGCCCTTTAGGACTCCTTTAAATGTTACCCCTTTCACCCTAAATCTATGTACTCTAATTCTGGACTCCCCCTCCCCAGGGAAACGATGTTATTTATTTATCCTATCCATGCCCCTCATGATTTTGTAAACCTCTATAAGGTCACCCCTCAGCCTCTGACACTTCAGGGAAAACAGCCCCAGCCTATTCAGCCTCTCCCTATAGCTCAAATCCTCCAACCTTGGCAACATCCTTGTAAATCTTTTCTGAACCCCTTCAAGTTTCATCCTTTTGATAGGAGGGAGGCCAGAATTGCACGCAATATTCCAACAATGGCCTAACTAATGTCCTGCACAGCTGCAACATGACCTCCCAACTCCTATACACAAGGCTCTGACCAATAAGGGAAAGCATACCAAATTCCTTCTTCACTATCCTACCTGCCTGCGACTCCACTTTCAAGGAGCTATGAACCTGCACTCCAAGGTGTCTTTGTTTAGCAACACTCTCTAGGTCCTTACCATTAAGTGTATAAGTGAATGAAATAAATTGCATTTAAATAGTAAAATCATTGATTATCCAAAAGTGCATGACATTACCTCAGAAATGTAGTCACTGTTGTAATGATAGAATAAACTTCAGATAACTAATGTGCAGCAAGATCCCACAAACAGCAATTGGACTTGATTAATCTGATTGTAGTGATGTTAGCTGATGGATGGGGATTAGCTAGGTCAACTCCCCCTGCTGCTCCTCTTCAAAACAGTGCCTTGGAGTCAGAAAGGTTGATTGAGCATCAATTTAAGATTTTATTCACAAAATTTGTGACAGGCCAGCATTCCTGCACTGGAGATCAGCTTGGATTTCCAGGGCTGCACAGTGGTTCGATGGTTAGCACTTCTGCCTCACAACTCCAGGGACTTCGATTCGAGTCCAGCCTTGGGGTGACTTTGTGTTTGTGTGTCTCTGTCTGTGTGGAGTTTGCACATTCTCCCTGTGTCTGTGTGGGTTTCTTCCCAGTGCTCTGGTGGATTGACCGTAGCAAAATGCCTCATAGTGTCTAGGGATGAGAGGTAGATGTATTAGTCATGAGAAAATGCAGTGTGTTATGAGGATAGGTTAGGGGAGTGGGTCTGGGTGGCAAAACCCGATTACAAGGAAAGGAAATGGTGAATCAAAGGATGAAGAGGAAGACTTGCATTTGGACTGAAATTATGACCTTTCATTTTTCTTGAAAATAATTATATAAAGATGATGAACTAACAGATAGTGAACTCAGTTTAAAAGATTAGTGATATTTTTTATATCTGGAAACTAAGCAATATTAAAGGTTCATTTTGGAGCAAGAAGGCTTTGTGCATTTCAATATTTCCAACTTAATTGGTTTGAAATAGTCACTCTTTGGTGGGTCAGTACAGACCCGATGGGCCAAATAGCCTCTTTCTGCACTTAGGGATCCTATGATTCTATGCTCCGTTCTCTAGTGTGCAACTTAAACTCTCAACCTTCTGGTTCAAGGGGTGACAGAACTGAGCTGAGACAATCACTAAGATAATGGAATGAAACTCTGGGATTTTAAAAGTGGATAGGGTGCACAGATAACCAACTCCACCAGGTAGTGATGGGTGAAGTGACCCACATCTTCTCCTGTTAAACTGCCAACTCTTTAGAATTTAAAGTGCCTATAAGTCCTGGGGAATTGTGACTGAGATTAATTCTTTGAATCTGGTATGGCTGTGTGGCATTTACAGAAAGCAATGTTTTGGAAATTAAGCTCAGAGCTATTGTTTTGTTCTAATGCACAGCATTAGGTCTCTGGAATTGGGTGGCTGTAAACTGCGAGTCAGCATGGCTGGTATTTGGAGTTTGTTGACTCCACGTGTGAAGGGGGAATGTGCTGGCTTCTCTGAATACCTCATTCCCATATCTACTCATGTCTAAGGTTTTGCCAACAGCAATTTCTAAACTAGTGTCATGTTATCATCTTTTTGCGAGGACTTGCTACTTTACTGAATGTGATATGTGTTTAAAAACTTTAAGAAAAGTGACATTGCTTCACACTCATGGAACCATGAGAGAAGAAAATCCTCAGAGTTTGAGAATGGGTAGAACTGTGGCACGACTGTTGTGATGAAAGATTGGAGGAGACCAGAAAGCTTGGGTTTGATTATCATAAAGGTTAATTAGCAGGTTATCTTGTCATTAGTTGGTTGAACTAACCTGCATTAAAGGATCTCCAATGGAGCTTTGCAAAGTCCAGGAAGTTTACGTTGTATTAGCGTTGTGATACAACTTTGTGGGGAGGAGTTCAAGCACGCTGTTGTTTAATGCCTGCCAAAAGAGTCACTGATGTGACCTCTCAACCCTTTAGTCAATAAACATTCCTGGTATGAATATAGTATCCTGTCTCAGTCCTGTCAGGCAAAAACGCACCATGTGACCTGACCTCCTGGTTCTGTTGCTTCTGGTAGATTTCCCCTAACTCCATTTAGTTACATTCTGGTAGTTACGAGGAAACCATGGGAGTGTGAAGCAGTGTCACTTAGCAAGGTTACAAGATGGATTAACAAGCTCACTGTGTAGAGTCTTGTGAACCAGGCACAAATACCACCATGGCAATTCACGTGTCCGGTTGCACAGCTTGATGTTTTGTCAAATGGATGAGCCCATAATGAGGCAGTGAAATTGATGATAGCCACTAATCGATGAGATGAAGAGTTCAGGAGGAATTTCTTCATAAGAACATATTAAATAGGAGCAGAGTACGCCATATGGCCTCTTGGATTTGCTCTGCCATTCAGTAAGATCAAGGATAATCCTCAACCTTAGCCCCACTTCTTCAAATAAGTAATAATCATTCATGGGTCTCTGCCAGCATTTATCATTCATCCCTATCTTCCCTAGAGATGGTGAACTGTTTGCTTGAACCATTGCAGTCCTATGGTTGTAGGTACGTCCATGTTGCTGTTATTTAGGAATCTACCGCCTCATTGAATATACACAAAGGTGGGATTCCGCAGCCCTCTGTGGTAGAAAGTTCCAAAGATTCATGGCCCTTTTAAGTGGACAACTTCCCCTCATCTCAATCCTACCTGGCCAACTTCTTACTTGTGACTGTATCACTGAGTCTGGAGTCTCCACCAGGGGAATAGCCTCTCCGTATGGATGCAATTAAGTGTCGAATTCTTCTAAATTCTGGAGAATGTACACCCATTCAATTCTGTTTCACCAAAAAATAACCGCTTCATCGCAGTAATCAATCTATTGAGTGCTCCTTATACTACTCGGAAGTGTATTCTTTGGCACCGAGAACAAAACTGTATACTGTATTGTGGCCTCATTAAACCCCAGTACAATTACAGAAATACTTTTCCCTCCTACTTTAAACCCCCTTGTTTAAAGGCCAACATATTCCTCCTGGTTTACTGCCCCCGCAAGTTAATCTTCTGTATGTCTGGTAAAGGACACTCAGATCAACCTCAACACCAACATTTAATCTGCTTTTTTATTCTTTGTCTCAAAATTAATAATTCATAACTTCCACATTGTACTCCAATGTTTTGCTCACTTAACCTCTTTACAGTGGCTTTATATCCTCCACACAGCCTATTGCCCATCTCTTTTTGTATCATTGACAAACTTGAAAGCAGTGCTTTTTTTATCCAAGTCATCAATACAGATTATAAATGATTGAGGCCTGAGCATTAATATGTGTACCCACTAATAACAGCCTGCCAACATGAAAATAACCAATTTATTACTGACCTCAGTTTGTCCTTTAACCAATCATTTATCTTTTAATATATTATTCCCAACTCCAGAAGCCTGTCCTTATCTTGTGTATCAACCTTTCCTGTGACACTTTATCAGAAATCCAGATATCCTTCATCCAAATACTCCTCTTTATCTACTCTGCCAGTTATCTCTGTACAAAATGTGGAGGTGATCTGTCAAACGCAATCTCCCTTTTATAAAACCACATTGGCTGTGCCTAATTATATAATAATTTT